>NW_010157704.1:0-95980 GCF_000695765.1 Mesitornis unicolor
TAATATATGATATATAATATATAATATATAACATAACATATATAACATATAACATATAACATATGATATATGATATATAATGTATGATATATTAAAATAATTATATAAAAATAATGATAAAAAATTGCATTTCCAGCCATTATCCTTCTTTCTGAGTTGTGAGAAGGCAGATTTTGTATGCTCACTGCACATCTGGACCAGCAGCGGTGTCTGTAAGTCCCCCCTTAGGATGCAGATGTGGGTTTGGGTTGGGGCAGGACACAGAGGCATCCTCAGAGGATGGACTGGGGGATCACGGCGTGGTTCACTCCTGCAGGAGGCAGCCAGGGCTGAGCTCTGCGAATGTGCAGGTTTTGTTTGTTTTTTATACCTGAAAAGCAAGACTTCACAAGTTTCGCCTTTCAAGCCTTAATCTTTAAGTTCCTCACTTTCCGCCACCTACTCAAAAACTGAATGCAACATTTCTAAAACCACTTCAACTTGATATACCCCATTTAGCGTGCTAAATCTAAAGAAGCCTTTCACAGTTCTCCTGGTGATGGGCATCAGCAGTAAATGTAGCGTGTGGGAGCCCCTTGCTCTGCATTTCCTCGGGGCATAGACAAGCCGTGTTGTTCCTACACCTTGATGAAATGATGAGACAAGAAGGAACCTTGTCTAACGGAGCCGACCTTGGGTCTGGCCTTCAAAAGCTGCTGTCAGCCAGGAAGGGGTAGATGTTTAGACCATTAAAATTTTCTCCTTGATTGGTCTGGGAAAATAGAGAGCCTTCCTTTCATGCAAGCAAATGCAATATACGTCTGCAAAATAAATACAAGTTTAGCTTCTTTCTACGCTGCACCATACTGCAAATAAACAGACCTGTCCTTCATGGACGCACCAGCAGGATTCCTCCAAATGTAGCACGACCTCCAGAACTGTAGGACAGTTGTTGCTGAGTGATGGCGTCAGCACATGTCTCTGTTTTCCCATGAAATTGAAGTAATTACAGCCTTCACGCACGCCTGTAATTGAGCCGTGATCCTACTGATACGATACAGAAAAAAACCGTCGGGATTTTTTATTGGTGTGTCTGTTTCCATTTTCCAGAAATATATTCCTGAGATTCAGCTATGTGCATGACTTCTGTGTCACCTTGTAAGGTCGGTTTTCAGTCTTTCTGTTCAAAATAATAGTTTAGAGCACTACAAGCACAGACAAATGCATCCAATCAACTTCCAACCAGAAATGCTATTGATTTTTTTTTGCAGATCCCTCTTTTAGAGGGTTGCAAGTCAGTTGTCTTTGCTTGGTTGCAAAGACAGGATGCTCCTGGTGATATTCATGAATGCCATAAACTACTGGTTTCTAATAAAATAAAGGAAGATCCTGAAAAGGTTTTTGTTTCTGTTACAATTTCCCAGTCTCTTTGACATAATCTCAGCATAGGGCTGAAGCAGGGTACAGGTTTTTGAACACTGTTTCGGTAGATGCTCCCATCATTACGTCTTTTGCCGTATCCTCTTGACTCTTTCTCACTCAATTGTGGGAGCTCTGCTATCCTGAAAACATCAGACTTGACCTGAAGCCAACAGCAAGCTACATCTGATAACGAGCCTCTGTGTACCTGTGTGGTCTGATGTCAGAGAAATCGCTTGGAAATGGGAAATCAGATGAAATTACATGATTCTTATCTTTTTCCCCTATAGAGGGCATGAGCTGCTGATTTGGAAGTTGCTTGAAGTGAAGGGAAACTGGAAAAAAACCCTCGATTTTTCACTAAGTTTTCAGGACTTGTAGCAAAAATTAGCAAGGGGCCCTAAGGTAGTTATTAGCTATGCAAGACTATTGTTTATTTTTACACAGGAACTAAAGGAGAAAGTATCTGTGCTTATTTTTCTTACCTTAGCTAAAGAAATTGTATAGCTTTTTGAAAGGGTTAAATAATTTCCTCCTTTCCTGCACTCCTAAGGCTTTTCTTGCGTGTGAGTGTGCGTGCGTGAGGTTCCCCGCTAACCACAGCTCTGTTTTCCAAAAGGAAATTAAAATGAAATACATCAGGCATGCTGGGACTTCACACTTCAGAGACTTATAAAGCAATATCGCCTCTTTAAATTGATTGTCACTTTAACTGCCCACAGCTACTCTTCAGGAAGGGAGCTTAAAAGTTTTACTGTTCTTAATGGGACAATATCTCTCTTCCAATGACTTAATTTAGGTTGTGCTGAAACTCCTATTAAAAGCAGGACCATTAATATTTCATTAAAAATGCTTATGATGTTAGGGGTAGCAGTCGAAAGTTACCTGGGAAACTACAGGAAAACCATCCTCTTGTCCTTGGGATGTGCTGGAATGGGGAACATCCATGCAGGATGGTTTGAAGGTGTTGTACTCTGCAGTGCTGGACCCCATTGTTTCTTAGAGGTCTGTGAATTTTCTTGCTCTTTCATGCTTTGTGCTTCTACATTTAAAGGACCTGGGGTGTTGGTGGCAGCAATGCCCATGAGCCAGCAATGTGCTCTTGAGCCAAGAAGGCCATTGCCATCCTGGGGTGGATGAGAAGGGGTGGTTGGAGGGCAGAGAGGTTCTCCTGCCCCTCTGCTCTGCCCTGCTCACACCACAGCTGCAATCTTGTGTCCAGTTCTGGGCCCCTCAGTTCAAGAAGGACAGGAACTGCTTGAAAGAGTCCAGCAGGGCCACAAAGATGCTGGAGGGAGTGGAGCATCTCCTGCTGAGGAGCGGCTGAGGGAGCTGGGGCTCTGGAGCTTGGAGCAGAGACTGAGGGGTGCCCTCATTCCTGGGGATCCATTGGGAAAGGGCAGTGTCAGGAGGAAGGAGCCAGGCTCTGCTCTGGGATGGCCAATGCCAGGACAAGGGGCAATGGTCCCAAGCTGGAGCACAGGAGGTTCAAGCTGAAGATGAGGCCAAAGTTTGTGAGTGTGAGGGTGGCAGAGCATGGCCCAGGCTGCCCAGAGAGGTTGTGGAGTCTCCTTGTGTGGAGACACCCAAAGCCCTGGCCGTGTTCCTGTGTGACTGCTCTGGTGATCCTGCTCTGGCAGGGGTTGCACTGGGGGAGCTTTCCAGCTCCCTTCCAACTCCTGATATTCTGTGATTCTGTGATTTATTACTTTCATGATGAGAGCTCCAAATAATGAAAGAGCTGGTAACTCCAGTATCATAAATATTTCAAATTAAATTGTTTGTTGGCCAGAGAGGACATGCGAGCAGGGAATTAAGATGTACTCATTTCTCCCGTGTTCTCTTTTTCCTCCTAGGGTGCAGAAGAGTGAGCAGGGAGATGTAAAGACACATAACAAAGCTTTAACAGCTAATTACCTACAGTCTTACAGATATACCATCAAATTGAATGTATATGAACATTGTATGGTACATCTTCAGCCAGACTAAGCATTTGTACTTCCCTGACTGCAAACTCTCAGGAGTTACTGACACCCTCAAGCATGAGAAGTTGTGTTTCCAGAGTTTATCTTTAAAATCAGGGTCTCTTGGTAAAAGCAGAGCTCTTATTAGGAGCTTAGGAAATCAGAACGAAAGGAAGGGGGAAAACCCCCAAAGCAATCAGATTCCACCAAACCCAGGGCTCTGGCACCAGAATACCAGGTAGCCAACCTGGGAGACTGCAGACGGCAGCAGCAGTAATGGGAACCTGAACCATGCACCCCAGAAATATTATTTCTTAAGCTCCCATTTTATTCATAGCAAAATGGTGGGAAAAAAACCCAGAATTTTAAAAAAAACCCTATAAATAAATTTTAAAACGTTGATAAAATGGATTCAGAAGTCAGATAAAGGAGGCAGGGCCGGATGCTGGAGCGCAGCCCCCGCGAGGACCGGAGCCATGAGGACAAGAAGCGCTTTGTCCGGCCGCAGCCAGCGATGGGATGCTCCTCATGCGGGACCACGCAGCCCGCTGCCGTTAGAGTGAAATATTGCTATTTTGAAATACCTTCTTGAATGTTAGATACTGCAGGGACTGCCGAAACCCTCAGGACTCTAAGTTAGAGCCAGCAGTTAACGTTTTATTATTATTATGGAAGGCTATTTTCCAATTTTGGAGTTGTCAGCGTTGATTTCTCATTGCGGGTTTGATGCACGCGTCATCTCGGGTTTTTATGTGACTGACAAATGCGATCCAACCCAAACTAAGCCATGCACATTGGTCTGGCTGACTGTGAGATGGCAATGAGTTACCTGCAATGCTGCAGGATAAGCCTTGCATATTAAAATGAAATGAGTAAAGTACCTTTCAAAGAAACTTGAAGCGAGCATTCACTCTATTTTACCACAAAATATTTGGTCCCTTGAAACGTGTTTCTACTGTTTTTAAGTCTAACTTTTGGGCCTAAACGTGTGTTCATTACAGTTTCAAATATAAATCAATTAGAAAGCTCCCCTTCTCATAGGAATATCTACATTTTTTTATTATTAGATATTAGTCATCATCAGGCTTGTGTTTCCTGAGTGTCAATATATCAAACCACATCCGAATAAGAACATTGAAAAAAGGTCTTTTCAAATTTTGGAAGGAAGGGCTTTAAGTGATAATTTGTGGGTTGGATGAGGGGTAATATATTGACAGAGAAAGGCTGCAATATTGCAAGCTTTATTATCCTAAAGTCTCATTTCAGAATTTGGGAGCACAGTTCTGGTTTATGAGTACAGGGCAGAGGGTAGCTAGTTATAAAACAACATTAATATAAATCATACTTATTACAGAAATCAAAAGCAGGTTATGTTTAAGGTATTTCTAAGCCTCTAGCTCTAGAGAAATGGGAAATGACAGATATATTTTTATATATGCACGGAGATCCCAAAAGAAAAATACAGTGTCTGCTTAAGTGTCAAGGACGAACGCTGGATACGTCTTGATATACTGCAAAAGCCATTTGAAAGGAAGCTGGGGCTCCCGTGCTGCTTGATTTCCTTGGTTTCTTCCTGGATAATCCACTAAAACCGACCTTGGAGAAGCTGGGACCATCACAGTGCAGGAGCACAACAGAGTTTATGGCGCTTTGCCCTTGCCAAGGACCCAGCAGTGGAAATCTCAGTCCTGGTAGCAAAACGAGATGAGGATTGCCCAGACAAACCCCTTTGAATAATGGGATGAGTGGAAAGGATTTATCCAAAGAGGAAATGGTAATTTTCCACTTGTGTGGCTGCTCTTGTGCATCTCTCGCACTCTCCAAAGCGGATTTATCATCTTCCAGCTCTCCTCAGTCCCTGCTCTCGGTGTCATTGCTGGGCAGATGCTGCTGTCTCTCTTCCACCACCAGTCTCTAATGGACCTTCTGGCAAAAGCGTGCTGTGCTGGAGTAGAGGAGATGGGATCCAGCGTGCTTTTTGGGGAATTTGTCCTAAAAATCAGAGCTAGACTTCAGTGCGTCAACACTTGCAATATTGTGTATCTGGAGCTGGCAGAGTATTTGTGTGATTGTGAACAGACATATATATACGTTATGCTTGGAAGTGTGTATATCTATGGTTATCTGTGTGAGCTTGTGTCCTTTTCTCCCTGCTGAAATCAGCAGAACTAGCATCAGCATTATCTTTTACCTGAAAGAAAAAAATCTGGTTCTCGTGGCAGCAAAGAAAATGTCCAAGTTTGAAAGCGTGACAGAAATGTATGAAAACTCAAACCTAGAAAGTTAATCAGAGCCATCCTATTTTGTTTAATTTCAATCCAACAGGCTATCAAACAACTTCTGAAGGCAATCTCCTGTATGAGAGGATTCACCCTCCTGACTTTGGAACAGTTTTGTAGTATAATACTGGATTTACATTTGAAATTTGTGGTAGTCCCCAGTTTTGTGGCCCCTTAAGTTTTAGTGCTGGGTGCTGTAATCTGTATTCTTTGCTCAGAGTCTGAAATAATAAGCCAGCAGTGCTCTAAGAAAATGTTCTCTGAAATCTTCATTGAATCTGAAGTCTTCATCGAATCTGAAATCTTCATTGAGTTCACAAGATACGGTGTCTTCATGCTGTAGGAATAGGAAATAACGAAGAGTTGGGAGATATCAGAGACAAAAAGGATGGTTCTGCATAGGGTATTGACCTCCCTATAAACTGTCCCCTGTCCTCCCCTTCAAGAAAGAGGAGAAAAGTAGAATACATCAGTAGCCTTAAAAAAAAATTGCTACTCTCTGTTCTACGTTATTGCAGAAAAGTAATTAAAATCCTAGCTGCTGACTCCTTCCCCTGGGATCAAATTTTTACTGGAAACGAAAAGGAAAGGTGGTTGAACTGTGGAAACATTTACCAGCTGCAGGTATAATACTGTGTCTGTTGTCAGAGTGAACATTTCATTGGTTTATTTCTGGAGGATTATTTAGAGGGTTGTGGTCTTACGTCCAGGTCTCAAGGAAAAAAAATATAGCCTATGAGGTGTGCCTTCTTTCTGCAGAATAGTGATTTGTTATGTGTTTGTCTGAGTTAAATATAGCAGCCAGTCATTCTGCACAGCCCGGTATTTTATCCTGCTAACTTTTTAAAAGAAAAAGAAAAAAAAAATAATAAAAGAAATTCTTGTTTGGGTAGATGAAAAAGTCAGCAGAAAAACCTCAGTTCCTAGGTTTGTTTCCAGGCCTGTTCATGTGTTTAGTGTTGTAAAAATCAATAATTAGCCAACATGTTTCAGCAGCCACATTTGGATGCTCTCTGTTGACCATTTTCTTGCCAGTGATGATTCCTGCCCCAGGGAGGTGCCCAGTTTCAGAGGTGAAGTTACTGCTGTGTCACTTCTTGGGTTCACTTTTACATGGGAGCAGTTGAGGGCTCCATTTAGAGTCTGTCAGCGATCGATACCAGATGCCACGGGAAGAATGCAAAAGCAGTACAAGCACATGGTGAAAATTGGCCAACACAGTCGCTATATGTGGCTCTGAGTTGATTTCTGTGTCTCCAAGGTGACCTGGTGAGGAATTAAATCTTTATGGGAGAAGAAAAGCTGTGTATCACTGAACCTACCTTAATTTCATGAAAAATGCAGGTGACCCAACTGATGTTTCCTAAGACAAGGTCCTGTGTCACACCACTGGTGCTGCTGCTTGAAGTTGTGTGGATGCTGTGGGCATCCAACAGATTTCCTGGGCCAGGATGAAAGAATAGGAATGGAATGGAATGGAATGGAATGGAATGGAATGGAATGGAATGGAATGGAAGAGAAGAGAAGAGAAGAGAAGAGAAGAGAAGAGAAGAGAAGAGAAGAGAAGAGAAGAGAAGAGAAGAGAAGAGAAGAGAAGAGAAAAGAGGATAGAGGATAGAGGATAGAGGATAGAGGATAGGATAGGATAGAACAGAACAGAACAGAACAGAACAGAAAATATAAGTGTTACCCTGTGCTGGTAATTGGACAAGTTTTGAGGATGAAGCAGCTTAACAAGCCATGTAGATGGCTTGTTGCTTTATGCTTGCTGCTTTCTTGTTTTTAGCAAAATTGGGGGTATTTCCTTAGATAGCTTTTTTCATACTTGAGCACAGATTCAGTTTTCTATAACTATGAGCCGTCGCTGCTGCTGCAGGAGGCTTCAGTCGTGCTTACAAGCTTCACTGGGAAATACCAGCTTAATAGCAGTATCTCTGAATGACATCCAGCAGAGATATTTATTTTTCCTCAACAAGATGTATTTGGCTCCCACCCAGGGCTCAGCCTTTTCCCTGTAGTCCTTGAATTTTCCTGGAGTTGCCCACTTTTCCTGACTGCCTGCATTCACAGCTCCGGCGTGAGCAGCCAAATCCGTGTCTCTGCACAAAGTGGCCTGCCGTTCGTTTTGTATCATTTTGCTTAAGAAAATCGGTTTTCTCTCATTTCATACCTTCACTATGCAACCTATACTGGCACACTGAGGTTTCTTCTTAGATACACTTTCTGCTATCATCCTTTACATTGCCATTTATCCGTAATGGGATAAAGACACATACAGAAAAATACTGCTGACTTTGGGCATGACACTATTTTCTTAAGCTCGCTGAGTTACATATTTTGGTTTAATAATTACAACCCTTGTGCCTTGCACAATTTAGTGAACCCTACTGTTTTCTCCCACTGAAGCCCAAAAAAGTGTTTACACAGCTCGGTGCTCCTCAGGCTCAGCACTGATGTGATGCTCTAATAATGGGAATCGGTGCAAAGATCATCGATCGATTTTTGGTTTTCCCCAATGGTCATGGAATCAAGACCGTACAGAGCAGACAGTGAGACCTTGTCTGTAGGTTGGAAGGCGTGAGGGAAGGAGGGAGATGTTTCCTGTTTTAAGGTGCAGAAACGTACCTCAGCTCACTGCTGTTAAGTGGAAATGATGCTGAGTGAAGCAATAAGGGAATCTAAAATATTTTCTTGGGTGCTAGTAGAAGCTAGAAATGCATTTGTATGTATATAAAGGTGGAAATCCATCATAAGACCTTCTGGGCAGAACTGGCACCTACTGTGGAGAGCGGGAGGTGAATGTGCTGTTTCCTCTGTTACTTGTCTGGGGAATCACATCGCACAGAAAGATAAATAACATTTAGGATAGGAGAGAGGCGATGCTGAACCCAGAGGGATCTCCAAAAACAGCTTCTCTGGAAGCAGATAACCTTAGAGCAAACAGATGGACCTCGCCAACACACTGAAGCCCCTGGTGTTACCGTTAGCTTTGGTGAAGATACCAAGCTGAGGAAAGCCTTTGGTTCTATTTGTCCAATTTCTCTGGGATAAGGAGGATAAGAGCTTCATGGCATCTGCAGTTTTCCTTCTGGTTCAGAACAGATGTGGAAATGGAAAAGGAATGGGGTGAAGGTGGGGAAGTTACCTGAACATGGCAAGTTAGGGGTGATTTCTACACTTGGGGAACTATTTTTGTTGTTTTGAGCTTTCAGCACCAATTTTCCTTTCCCTAATTAAGAGGGGACCTGGTGTTGTTCGATAATGGCATTCTGGCCACCAAAGTCAAGTCAGAGTGAATAACCTTTTCTATCTTTATCATTTATGATTCAAGGTTGCGCTGGATCTCTTGCTTAATCCAGGGGAAAGTACCATAAGTAGGAACATATTTTGGTTTGCAGTTTATTTTTCTCTGCTTTCCCTTCCCTAATTCAAACAAACCAACATTTTCTTTGATTGGTGCTCCTAAATGGAAGGATGGTATTTCTCTGGAGTCTCCCTGCTGCTCCTGGTGGGTTGGATGTGGGCTGTTACAATAAACAGAATGAGATGCTGGAAATACCTGGAGTGATACCAACTTGTGGGCTACTTATTTCTTAATCAGGCTCGTTAAATAAACAAAGCATCAAGGCTGAAAAGTGAAAATTTAATTATCTGTTCATTACTAAAGCTGCGATTGAATCATGAACTGTGAAAATGAGGAAAAAAAGTCTTACCATTTAATTTCAAAATGCGGTGTATTAGTTTTGGAAGAAGAATCTACTGATGTGGCTTGAAGGTAGCAGTGTGTGAATCAAGAGATACCCTGGCTTAATGCTATTCCAAAATCTAGATTCCAAAACATAATTATGGCCACTTTCCTCTTTCACTTGCTAGTAATTTTCCATAGGTTATGTCTTATTCTGCTTGAGAAATGTCTGTACTGCTGAGGGCCATCCATGGCTTGAATTTCACACGACGGACTGCAACTCTGAAGAAGTCATCATGGTGCTTAAATGAGAGGGTTTGAGCTTTCTGATTACCTGTGCAGACGTCTAATGAGTTGCTGGTGGTAAAACATTAAAGAAAACAAATTAGTAGAAATACCCTCCAGAGATAAAACTTTCTTCTTTCTTTCTTTTTAACTTTTACTGAGTCTGTAACGCCGGTGAGGTCATTCCTGAATCTCTTAACCAGGGAATAACCATGCACTCACATGCTGCTCCATGCACTTATCTGGAACAGTAATCCCTTACAAGCACAGTCATCTGATACCAGGTACAATAAAAACAGTGGTTTACATTAAGTCGCTGATATATATTTCTTTATGTGGGTTTTTTTTTCTTTCTTTAAATCAGATCATTTATCAATGCAACTTTTAGATGACAGCATCAATAAAACCTCTGGAGAAGACTGCAAAATTAATGCTGTGTAGCTCGCTCTGTGCCAAGTCCAGAGTTAAAGCATAAAACTTGTCGATTAAATATTTCACTGTAATTTTTCCATTGCCTCTCATTAGCTCTCAGTCACAAGAGGAGATCTTTTCAGCCCAGCTTCTTCAACAGGGGTGTAAACCTCTTCCAGCAGCGCCAGTATCTGTTATTTCCTTTTTCTGCAATACCACACTGATCAGAAAAGTTCATGTTTCTGTATTCTATTCCACAAAAATGGGATTATTTGGGAGGGAGGGCAAAGTGCTTCGTATTTAGGAGCTTTTTTCCCCTCCTCTGTGGTAAGCATTTACATTTATATATGTATATGCATGCACAGAGATATACATACATATATAAATATATATTATTTTTGCCTAGCTCTTAAAAATGTTCTGCATCTGATGCATGAAGCCACATTTACCACTAGCTGGAGAGAAAACATATTAATATGAAACCAAATATTTGGCTTGTTGAATGCAAGATGTAATTACATTCACTTGAACGCACTTACACCCGGGAAAGCAACCATACTGATGGGAAAAAAATAATTTTCAAAGGTGTTTTCATGTCTATCCTGGGAGAGAGAAAAAGTGAGGGGTAACTTTGCTCTAAATATAATTATCTGCTTCTTTTAAAAAATATAGATCTGAATTTTCTTATGCCACAGTTCAAATCCTATAATTATAAAGTAGCATTTGCAAAGAAGTTTTGCACCTAATTAGTACATCTTGGGTTCGTGGAGCAACTTTTTTCACTAAGGATTTAAAAACCTTTTTAGAGAAAATATCCAAAAATAGAGGACTAAAGATTTTGGCTGCTCCCTGATCCATGACAGACCCAGCCTCTTGACTTGGATTTGATGGGAAAGGATTTGAACCACTTGCAGACATGGGATGACCCTTGCTAAGGACAGGCTGGTGGCTCTTTCCTGGGAGAGCCGTAGGACGTGGGATGGGTGGAGAACTGGGATACAATGCATGGCCCATGAAATGAGAAGTGGAATAAGTCCAGACCTGAATATATTCAGTAAAAAATAGTCATTAAGTGTTTTACTGGGAGCCCAGTCGAAAAATCTATATAGGCACATGCATTAGTATAAGCAATCTGGTAGATTTGTTTAATACTGATAGAGTTTTCCACTTTCCCAAAACTAAGCATGTGCTTAATTCCTATGTTGGGCTAAGCCTGAGATAGGTGAGATGAATTACGGCAGTGAAAGCAGGTATTTGCCTTTCTAGGTGGATTATTCACTCCATATTGCTTTCCCTTCAATATTTCATTTTGATTTCTGGCTGTAATCATCTTTGATATCGGACAGAATCAGGAAAGGTTTCTATTTTCAGCCAAATTTTGCCACCTTATAAGCTACAGCTGCATCCTTCGTGTAACTTCCTTCAAAGCACAGGAAATTTTAATCAGATCTAAATTTGTCCCTGAAGATTCAGATAAATTTCAATCAAGCCTTAGCGATGGTGTAACTCAATCTTTTGCAAAATGAAAGATCTGTTACTTTTTTTGGTGTTTTCAGTTCGTTTTCTTCTAGCCTAAATAAATGGCTGGACTTGAAGCATTGCCCTGTTATTGTTTGCATGTCTGATAACGGCGGTGGAAGCTCCAGGGTTCCCATAGAAAAGGAAATAGTGCCTGGAAGCTGTCGGGGATTCTTAACTTCTTGTGTTTGTTTTACAGGCAAACCCATGTAAAACAAGTCCTAAAATTGGGCGAGACCGCCTCTCTGTTTGTACACACAGGATTTAAGTGTTGTTTTCTAAGACTGTAATATTCAGAAATAGAGTGGGACAAACGTTAGTTACATCTTCACTTGTGGGTGCCACCGATTGACAATTAACAGCTTCTATGCTTGAAACAATTAGTTGTCTAATTGCGCGAGAGCCGAAGGAGCCTCACCTCCATCATTCAGTCTCATTACGCTGCCTTTTGCAACTTCAGTCAAAAATTAGAGCTTTCCAGGGTCCTTTGGACAACTCCCTTCTCCAATCAGGGCAGTTTCTGCAACACAAAGTAAAATTCAGCCTTACGGTAACATCCTGGGTCTGTTTCTTCGGGGGCAGTCTGATTTTTCTTCCCTCTGATTTTAAATGGGATGTTCAAAGCCGTGGAAGAAGGACTAAAATAATCAGCGATTTATCTGCCAGCTGAGAGCGTTCGGAGCTGTCAGTCAGCTTCTGGAAAGCCACAGACTACGAGACTGAGGTAATGTGCAAAATGAGACACATGTGTGCAAAAAAACACCGCCCTGAAGTGTTTTCAAAATGTCAGCTTTGCCAAATACACTCAATATTCAGTGTTCATAAATAAGTTTCAGTTCCTCACTCGGTTTCGATTTCCTAGCAGCTCAAATAACTCCTGACCGCTTCATAAATGACAATTGCGCAGACTTCCACAGCCTTTTTATTTAGGGCTCTCAAAAACATTTGATGTGCGCTAATTATCTGAATTTACAGTCACCACTGAGGGCAGGGGACTATTATCCCCGTCCAGGGATGGCGATAGTATCTTTACGGCCATTTTTATGACTCTATGACTTCAAGGACTATCTTTTTTCCAGCATTTCAGGGGGATAAGAGAGATGAAGTTGAATAAAGCTGGAAGCCGCGTCAGCTGGTAGATTTATTTCTTCTCACTTTTGGTTTGTGGAAGTTATTTTCAGGGGTAACTCTGCATTTTGGAGCTAATGTTCTATTTTTGTGGGTTGAAACCAAAACACTCTGCAGTTCGGTGTAATTGCTCTGAACTTATTTTGAAGCTGATACTGAAGTGAAGTATTTCAATGCAGCTGAAACAAAGCGCATCCCACCTTGCCCCCTGCCAATCGTTCCCTTCTCCACATTAACAGTTGGCAGGGAAAATTTTGAATTCTTCTTTCCAAATCAGCATAGAAATGAGAAGAAATTCTGAAACTTCCCAGGCTCTCTGGAAATCAGGTCCATCCTCAGAGTGGTCCTGCTCCAGACCCCCATGTCTGAGCTTGGTCAGCATGGTCAGCACTTGGATCCTCACTGAGGTTTTGTCCAGCTGTGATGGAGCTGGAAAGTCAATTTTTCACTCTGCCTTAGGGATTTCTCTTTGCTGGACCAGTCTGTCCCTTAGGATTGCAATCTCCAGGTTCCCAGCCATGTCCCCAGGGTGCTCTGGAGCTTACTGGGTCACTCAGAGGGGTTGCATTGCTGCCTGGCCAGTGACCATGCCATGCCCTGAGGCTCACAAACCGCAGGAGCTGGAAGTTTCTCTTCACACAAATAAATCAGCCGAAGTGGGACCTAGAGGAGGAAGACTTCGGTCTTGACTTGTCATTCACCTGGTGCTAAAATAAACAGCAGATTTTTTTGTTGTTGTTTTTCTCTGATTTTTTTTCCCCATTTGGCAGTTCCAGCACTGGAGGTGGCTCCCTTCACTTGCCAGTGTTTGCTAAGGTTGATCCGATCTTGCAATTCCTATTCTTTGTTTTCTTTGCATCCTTTTGCTTTTGATATTGAGCCAAGTTCTCCACTAAAGCAACCCAAGTCTGTCCCCTGGTCCCACCGACCTGGCCCTCCTGCATCCCTGTGCACAGCCCAGGACTCAGCCCTCGGCCTTGCAGTCTGCCCAAGTTTTATCTTAAAACAGAACTCTCTGAGACAGCGTCAGAAAATACCAAAATCCCACGGAGGACTTCTTTAAAAACCCTGCAAAAATCATTGCAGCTTATTGAAAACACCAAAAGGTGGTTTCAGAAGTGCAGATGCATGTTTGGAAATTGGGCAGTCTATAATCAAGCAAAGATTCGACTCAATTTTACCTCAGGCTAATATATTTTGTCGACCTTTTGATTTTTTTAAACCCTGCCTGTGGCTCTTTGCCGCTGTCCAAAATACCTCGCATCCTTCTTCGTCGCAGTGATGGGTACTGAGAGGTCCATGGCACAACCCTGCGGCCACTGCTGCGGCCAGCGAGGATCCTGGCCTTGTAGCCTGGTTTTACTGCGGCAGCGCATTCCTCCTGGTCTGCAGCCGTATTTATTACGTGTTACGGAGCATTTCCAGCTTAGACCCAGCGGGAGGAGCCCACAGTCGTGTTGGTGTTTGGAGAGGGAATCTCCTCACCTGGGTTTTAAGGCCGCAAAATTGCACCCGCTTGTGCCTGTAGGGAGGCCAATACTTTGTGTTTAGCCAACATCGGTCCTCCAAGACAGGGCTCAAATTAGACCAGAGACTTCAAGAGAGGGAGAATCCACCCGTTCCTCACGTCCTTCCTATAAAAAGACAATTTTTCTCTCTGCTGAAAATGTATGGCTAATTTTTATCTTCATTCTGACCTGGTTTTATGCCTTTCTTCAGTAGACTGGAAAGCCTCTTTTACCAGATATTTTGTTCCCTTTATATATGAAGGCAGCTCAAGGGTGCTTACTTGCATTGCTTTTAATCTAGATAGTCTGTCTAACATTGATAAAAGAAATCTGCCTATAAATTCAGCAATCTTAATGCACAGAAGCATCCTACATTGACTCTTATAGCCTACATGACAGTTATTAGGATATAATCGGGTCCTGAACTTCTGTTTGGCAAACTACAGAAGTTCAGCACCTTAAAGTTTTCACTGAGAAGTTTTTCTTTTCCAAGTTGCAAATCTTCTTCTGCCTTTCTTTAGCCTCTCATTTTTCAGCTTTTTATAATGCCTTACATCACATAGCTCTGCTTTCAGAACAGTAATGCATCCTTTATGTATTTTAGAAATACCCAGTTATAGTAACCATTACTGTGCCCTGTCCTCAAGTTACATATTTTGAAAAAAGCCTCTCAACTAGAAAGTAAAAAAAAAAAACCTTCCACCAAAATAACTCATTTTGGCATGACCTTCACCACTTCCAGATTAGAGATTCAGGAAGCTTTCACGATTCTCCTTTACTTGTACCTTTATTATTTATTAGTTTCTATTTTTAAGCTCTTTGTTATGTTGGGAGAAACTCATCTCTTCATCCAGGAGAGAAAACCTTCTGGATTCGTCCTTTGTGACATTGGTATATAATCTAGGAAATAAGTGTTTGATCTTTAATCCACACTGAGATGGCTTAAATTAAGATAGCGCATGTCTGCCATCGTTTTCCTTAGACCTTCTGTCTTGATTCATTCATAGATAAAATGACTTTAAACACCTGCTAGTTTCACACACATCCATGTCCTGCCCCCCAGTTTTGTAAGGCTTCACTCAAGGGAGTGGAGCATCTCCCTTCTGAGGAGCGGCTGAGGGAGCTGGGGCTCTTTAGTTTGCAGAAGAGGAGACTGAGGGGAGACCTCATCCATGTTTATAAATATTTAAAGGGTGAGTGTCACGAGGATGGAGCCAGGCTCTTCTCGATGACAAACAATGATAGGACAAGGGGTAACGGACACAAACTGGAACACAGGAGGTTCCACTTCAATTTGAGAAGAAACTTCTCAGTGAGGGTGACAGAGCCCTGGACCAGGCTGCCCAGAGAGGTTGTGGAGTCTCCTTCTCTGCAGACATTCAAAACCCGCCTGGACGCCTTCCTGTGTAACCTCATCTGGGTGTTCCTGCTCCGGCAGGGGGATTGGACTGGATGAGCTTTTGAGGTCCCTTCCAATCCCTAACGCTCTGTGTGATTCTGTGATTCTGTGATTCATTTTTAAATTATTAATACAAGTAAGAATCTTTCATTATTTGATGATCTGGCCTTTTGCAGTTTTTCTCACTTGGTAATTTTTCGGTCAAGTGAAGTACGTTTTTATAGCAAGATCTCTGTTCTCCAAATCTCCATGTGTCTTCCTAGGTGCTCCTTCGTATTTTGCTTCTACCCTAAAGATAAAATGATTACTTATTTTATTCCCATTGTGCTATTCTCTTATGGCATATCCCTCTTGGATAGAGATTATTTGCCTTCTTCCCTGCTGTATTTCTGACTCCTGATTCACCTATCCCAGAAGGTCTGCAGCTGGGTGGCTCTGCCCGCTCCTCCCCTTGGCCGTGCTGTCTTCTGAAATCCTTCCAATAACGCCTCAAGTTCTGTGGGACTTCTAAATGAAATTTTAAACAGGGATTTTAAATTGTTTTAAACATATAACAAAGTTTTTTAATATATATAAAGAGAAAGCTTTAATTTTTTACGTGTCTCAACTTGAGATGTGTGCAGACCCATGAAAAATCTCAAGATCTCTAGAGCTGATAACTCTTACATGCCAAAGTTCTTTGCTTGCTTTTTGCCTTTTAATTATTTTCCCTTCTCTCACTTTTAATTTCATGCTCCCGCTAAGATTGCAAAGTATATTGAGTCCAAAATCACTCCAGAACATAAACTTGAGTCTTTGAGTAACCTCCACACCAGCCAGACATCTCACCTCTCACTTTAAGTATGAAGAAAACTCTAAATACAGCAGATTATCCCATCTATTTACCTTAAATAAGAGCCATTTGGACGATGCATGCAACCAAAACTGTGCTCTTCTCCTTGAGTAACTTAGCAGAAGAGTACAGAACAAGAATTGGAGTAGGATTATATATTTCCATCATCGGAGTGTATGTTAACACGTGTTCTACCTAAACCACAGGCTCTTTTGCTGCATTTGTAATTGGTTATTGACGGAGGTGCTTTTCATTACACGAAAAGCTTTAACTGGGTCACAAAGTTACATGGACACCAAATAGTCCAACCTTCTGGCTGTATAATCTATATGGAAATGTCATTTATTGCACGATTCGGTTCATGTTCTGGATACCAGCAACATGGAAAGCAGAGGCAAAGACTTTTTGGACTGAAGGAGTCCAATGGGCTTTGCAATATTGGCCTAAAAGGCAAATTATTTTCCATAGTGAGACACATATGAGATAGACACTGACAGATATGAGAGGACTTTGGGTGATATCCATCAAAGCCATGCGAATGCTGTTCATAAATCTCGCTGTAATTTCCTCGAGGGCCGTTGGCTGTTGTTTCGTTGGCCTGATGCTCTGCAGTTTACCACTGTTGGCATTTATGCCGTGTGTGTAATTTTGAGCTGGATAGTCTTGAAACCATTTCACTTGTGGAAGTAAATTGCTTGGAGCACTATGAAAATATCATTGAGACTGTGTGGTTTTTAAACTCCTTTTCACTGTACTGTGTAACTGAATTATTTCCAGCTGCTTTTAGACACTCCTTGTTGCCTTGCAGTAGTAAATCTACAAACCCTGTGCCATTCAGGTGATGTTTGTATGTTTGGAGGTGACAAAACTCCTCCCAAAGCTCTGCTATGAAGTATTATCAGTGGTATTGCTTGATGCAGTTATCATTTTATGTTGGGAGACGTTATGTTTTGTCACACCTGAGGTTTGTTTCGGGAATGCTAAATTGTAAAACACAGGTAGAGTCTTCTTCCACTTTATCTCCAAAAAAGTGTAGATTACCGGTTGACTCGGGTGGTACTTCTGTATAACACAGAGAGCTCTGGTAAAACCTCCTATGAAGCAAGCAGCTGAATTTAAGAGTAATGCAAAGGAGTTCTTGGAGTCGTTAATAATAGAAAAAACTGGTGATGTTCTATCATCTCTAGGAAGCTGTTGTGCCAAATATTAATTTCATCCATTGTGGTCAGCCTTTTCCTGGCTACTGACAAAGCTTTTAGGCTGTTGGCACTGGTGCGTGACATATATGGAGCCATGGAAAAGAGCAGTACCGTTACCTCTGCTGACAGAGACCTGGTAACAGCTAAAGAAATCCAACCTTGACTTAGCTCCTATGAGCCAAAACGTGGACAGGGTTTAGGTTCTGCTTCAGAGTACTTTGAGCTTTGAACAGACATTGTTTTGACATATTTTAGTGATGACCTAAAAAGAAAGACGTGATGAGCTAAAGGCGTGAAATAAGCAGGGTTCATTCATTTTGCTGGATGAGGCCTCACCATTTACACCAGTCCAAAACTTCTAAATGTGAAAATATTTCCAGAAAACTCATGTTGGTGAAAGTCTGATGATAATTCATCAGGTCGCCTTTACTGTTGCTGTATTACTTCCAAAAATAGATTGTTTTTCACTTTTATGAGAGACTTGTTCTAACTGAACAAAGATAAAATGCCAATGATAATAGGAAAAGACCTATTAATTGATTTTAAATACTGGTGGTCTTGTATGGTGCCAACATTAATTACAATGATAATGTATTTATGCAGCCCATTTTTATCCCAGAGCTCCTTACAAAACGACTTACAAATTATTTAAAGAGAAGAGCAGCCAAATGCTGGGTAAAATATGGCAGTTGTTTTACAGCGCACGGCGATGCTGTACAGCATTTCAGGATGGTTTTCCATTTGAAACTGCAGGGATACTGGGTGAATGTATTACTGAAGCTGGAATTTGTCCAGATCCCTAGGATTTACACACTTTTACAATACTTTCTGGGAGATCTTTAAACATCATGAGTGCTCAGGATAACCATCTCCAGTGCCTGCCTAGTGCTCTTGCTATGTTCCAAATAGAGTGTCAAAAATAGCATGCCCAGGATGATACTTTTAGTAACCAAAGCGAGCGAAATATTAATAGATGGTAAAAGCCTCTGCTCTCACAAAACCACTAAAAGCATGTTTTCAATTGCAAGTGTTTTTAAGTGGTTTGAGTCCTGATGACTTGTTTGTACAATGGGAACTTTTGAAACAGGCCTCCAAGACAGTCTGAACCTATTGGTCATCTCTTCCATTTTCTTAAAAAAACCCCAGATGCCAGCATAGTTATTTGCTTCAGTATTTCTCAATATTTCCTTCTGGAACTGTCACTCAGGGAAATACAAGCTCCTGCATGCACGGTGTGTGTGGTGTGTGCAGGGGAAGGATGGCGATAGCATGCAGTTCAGTCTCAGCTCCCATGGTCTTGCTGTTGCTGATCTGGATTTGTGCCACGCAGGGCCTGGCAGGTATTTCGCTGGCTTTGCTTACTGAAAGCATGCAGATCTCTAATCCCCCAAAAGCTGGAGTTGTATGGGTTTGACCAGGAGAGCTGATGGGATTTTCACCCCAAAGGGTTGCAGATCCACCAACGATGCCTTAATTCCAGTCATCTCAGCCCTGAGAGGATCAAGCTTGCACATACTCTGGGTTTTCTAAATGTGACAGATTTTCCTCAAGTTTTTTGCTTTTGCTGAATTAACCTTGCTGAATGGGGAAATTTCCCAGCTATCTCCACTTAATAATGCAACACTCATCTATGTGTTGGTGAAAGGGTGAAACAGATTTTGAACTGATGTTAGTAGGTTGAGAGAGGTTCTCTTCCACCACTACTCTACCCTGGTCACACCACAGCTGCAATATTGTGCTCAGTTCTGGTCCCTCAGGTCAAGAAGAACAGGAACTGCTTGAAAGAGTCCAGCAGGGCCACAAAGATGCTGGAGGGAGTGGAGCATCTCCTGCTGAGGAGCGGCTGAGGGAGCTGGGGCTCTGGAGCTTGGAGCAGAGGAGCCTGAGGGGTGCCCTCATTCCTGGGGATCCATTTGGAAAGGGCAGTGTGAGGAGGAAGGAGCCAGGCTCTGCTCTGGGATGGCCAATGCCAGGACAAGGGGCAATGGTCCCAAGCTGGAGCACAGGAGGTTCAAGCTGAAGATGAGGCCAAACTTTGTGAGTGTGAGGGTTCTGGAGCATGGCCCAGGCTGCCCAGAGAGGTTGTGGAGTCTCCTTGTGTGGAGACACCCAAAGCCCTGGCCGTGTTCCTGTGTGACTGCTCTGGTGATCCTGCTCTGGCAGGGGTTGCATTGGGGGAGCTTTCCAGGTCCCTTTCAACTCCTCATATTCTGTGTTTCTCTGATTCTCTGATTCTGTGAAAAGAGCAGCATTTCCTTGGTTTTTCTGTTTTCCGTTATCAATTTCAACCACACGGCTCCCTCCACCTCCTGCCCAAGGATTAATAAAAAAGTGACAGTGAGCACAAGGCAGACACGGGGTCTTCCAAACAGCCTAATCCTCCTCCTGCAGTGTGGGTAATTACGTGGCGCTTCTGTTTATTTTAACGGGCTCTTATCTCCCTGAACAACTCCGTTTGTGACCTCACTCTCCCAGAGGGCAACTGTGACGTCATCAAATGGCGATACTGCTTCCTGATCATTTTAACCCCTGTCTACTCGGCCCTGGTGAGACCGCATCTGGAATATTGTGTCCAGTTCTGGGCCCCTCAGTTCAAGAAGGACAGGAACTGCTGGAGAGAGTCCAGCGTAGGGCTACGAAGATTATCAAGGGAGTGGAGCATCTCCCTTCTGAGGAGCGGCTGAGGGAGCTGGGGCTCTTTAGTTTGAAGAAGAGGAGACTGAGGGGAGACCTCATTCATGTTTATAAATATTTAAAGGGTGAGTGTCACGAGGATGGAGCCAGGCTCTTCTCAGTGACAAACAATGATAAGACAAGGGGTAACAGACACAAACTGGAACACAGGAGGTTCCACTGAAATTTGAGAAGAAACTTCTTCTCAGTGAGGGTGACAGAGCCCTGGCCCAGGCTGCCCAGAGAGGTTGTGGAGTCTCCTTCTCTGCAGACATTCAAAACCCGCCTGGACGCCTTCCTGTGTAACCTCATCTGGGTGTTCCTGCTCCGGCAGGGGGATTGGACTGGATGAGCTTTGGAGGTCCCTTCCAATCTCTGACGTTCTGTGATTCTGTGATAACCAAGTATAAATTCATAGACAGACTTTGGGGTACTCTGCAGACTTTGAAGATACCCTAATTTTCCCTTTGTAGAAGAACAGCTCATCTGTTTTACCTGACTTGTTCACGCACGTTGAACAAAGCATAGTTGGTCAAATAAAATCTGCTTTTGGGGTTTAGCCCAGCACCCACTGCAAATGTTAAATTCAATGCACATTGTTAACCAGGAGTACATTGAGGATTTAACATTCTAAATATAGTTAAGTTTTTCTTCCCCCCCCCTCCCCTTCTTTTCATTTGACAGCTTGGGAAGGGTGAGATGTGCACCTTGACACTGGACATGCTCAAAGCGTGACTTTGACCCAATATTATTAGCAAATTTGAGCCATAGACTTACCACTGTTGAAGAATGAGGGATCGTGACTTGGAAATCTTCCAGTTTCTGGATATGCCACTCCTAGCCCTGATAACTTGGCAGTGATTGCAGTGTTGAAGAGATGCATGCAACCTCTGGTAGAAGAGCAATCATTTCTAATAGGAATTATATAGCTTTACATTCCCAGGTTGACGGCAAGGGGCTGGTTTGATGGTATTTTGCATAATTCAAATTACAGTCCTGTTAAGCTCATCTTGTACAATGAGCTCATTGACAGGAACATCTAAAAAATAAATAAATCACACCAGTTAAACTGGAAGCTTGGAATTTCTTTTCAGACAATTCCAGCCATGTATTGTTCTGGCAACCTTTATCTTCCTATCATCCCCAAAGGATCTGCAAAATATAAGTAATGGATTATTTTCTTATATACGAAATGTCAAATAATTTATTCTGAATACAAATAGTCAAGCTCTGTAGCCTACAGAGAGAACTTTTACACATGGCTATAGCCAGGTAAAGAAGGGTACAGTATCTTTAGATGGTTGAGCTCGTAGAGGCAATGGTGTTTTGCCTTTGCTTATGGTCTGTATACTTGTAATAAATGGGTCTGATTCTTTTATAATACATTATCCTAGTGTAGATATGAATCCAAGGATAGATTTTTTTAAAATCCTTGCATAATTCAAATAGTGATTCAAAGTTGTAAAGCTTTTGAACGATGCTGTGCAACTACAGCGAATACTTAGAAGACAAATCCCCAGAATATGTGTTCTTCTAAAGCTTCATATGAAAACCACAGACATTTTGCCCCAGCTTTGTTTTAAATAAATTGGCTTTGTCCAATTCAACAGGTGGGTAAAATAAATCAGAATCTATACCACAGAAATCCAAAGTTGAATTGGGATTTCACACAGAATCACAGAATCTCAGGAGTTGGAAGGGACCTCGAAAGCTCATCCAATCCAACCCCTGCCAGAGCAGGATCACCCAGACCAGGTCACACAGGAACACGTCCAGGTTGGCCTTGAATGTGTCCAGAGAAGGAGACTCCACAACCTCCCTGGGCAGCCAAATGGTGATCATGCTCTGTTCCCTGCAGTGGTACAGAAGAAGAACATCTCCCCAGGAACACTTCAGAAATCAGACATCCTCTAAGAGTATCAGCTCCTCAGTTCTTCCAAGCACATCGGCTGATTTGATAGTTAAATTTAGTGTTGCTCTCACTTTCCGTAAGATTTTGATGTAATCTCAACTCAGGAACAACTTGGTCGGCAATATTGGCTTTTGGTTAGAAGCTCTGACCAAGAGTGGATGGTGTTAGTTATTCTTGAGTGTGCAAAAGCAACACAAGCTCATTTCAAAGAGCGCTTGGCAGAGGAATATCAAGTGTTAGTGCAACTTTCTCCAGCTGAGAGTCATTATTTCCAGTGGCAGTGGAAAACCATTGAGAGCTCTCATGGGAAATTGTACAAAATGTTATGGCAGGAATAATATTAACCCTTGCCACTGTTTTATGTGAAATTTCCAGTCACGGCCAAACTTTACTAGGAAATGATTCCAAGATTTGAGAAAATGACACTTTCGCCACCCGTGATTTTCCTAACGTAGGAAAGGAAAATGTTAAACCTGTTGCTCAGTCTGTTCTCCCACATCGCAGCGCAGGGAGCTAAGAGAGAAAAGCAGTTTATTCTGCCTTCAGGATGTGACAAGTCTGATGATAAGGACCTGGTAAGGAATGGAAAAGGATCTCTTGTAAGAGTCAGGGAGGGACAGGGGAAACAGCGCATGAAAATATCACTGCAAGGATCTAATTTAAATATTCAGACTTCTGCTTCTTCTCTAGAAATCAATACAACATAAGGGATTTCAGTGCACTAGGCCACTTATTTAACTGTTTAAACAAAGAAAAGAGACTTGTGATTTCAGTTTAGTATAGGCTTCGACCCATAGACCTGAGTGAAAAGCTCTGGATACAACTGAAATAAATTTGATCAGTGAACCCAGATTATTCCTACCTTTAGATGGTATTGATTTATTATAAACCTGCTGGAGAAAACATCAGATCTTAGGAAGCCCCATCCTTTAAAAGCCCCAGTTGTCTTCTATATGTGGGACCTAAAGGACTGCACTGTTAAATTAGGGGTCCTCGGTGGGAGGGATGGATTAGGCACGCAGCTCAAGATTTAAGCATATTCTCTATGTTTCAACTGAGATTTCTCATGAGTTGCAGACAAAAGTCTCTGCTCAAGTAAGGCATCATTTTGTGTATGAGTTTTATTTGAACACCTCTCTTGGAAAAACAAATCAACCACCCACAACACACAAAACGTAACTGCTTAATGAATCCTTTCTGTCCATAAACATCGTGAAGAATGGCCCACCTATGGCTCTAGTGGCATTAATAGGAAAGCAGCGAACAGTGCTTCACTGATTCCCCTTTGCCAATTCAGCCAAGAAGCAGAAATATTGACTAGAAAATGGAACTTAGCTCAGAGGTAAAAATTAGGCTTGTTAAAAAGTGTGATTGCTGCATTCATATTTTTCAAAGCCGTCTATGGTTACTGTTTAGAAATGCAGACATCCCCCCTCCACCACCACCACCTTTATAAGCCTGCAGTTTTGCTATCATTAATAAAGCCAAAAGGGAGAGGTGGGGCCACATGTGGTGTCAATACACTTTAATTAAGTGTAATAATTCCCCTTTTCCTGAGGTAGACGTGCTAAGACAGATTTCTCTTCAGAGATTTATGCCTCACCGATGTATTTCTCGGCTTTTCCCTCTGCTTCGTGTGCAGAGCATCAGTGCCCTCTTTGGGAAGCCCGCGATGCTGCAGGACTGGTCCATGGCAACGGCTTCGAGTGGATCTACACGTCCGCTCTCTTCAAAGGTCTTTTTACAGAGTGAAACTCACCCCGCAGCTAAAAGCCTTTCCAGTTTGAGCTCCAGCTCGTTAAAAGCCTAGGAAAGCCTCTGCTGGACTTCAGCTGCTCTCTGGGGAACCCGTTCTCCGTGATTTGATCAATAATTTAACTGTGAGAGCATCCTGGGGACGTTTTCATACCTGTATGGGCATGGTGCTGTATCTGGACCTTTCATCATGCTGGGACATCCTGGGATGCAGCAATATCATGGTCAAACCTTTTATCTGAGCTCGCTGTTCTCCTTTGTCACCTGAGGAATGGACAGGACACAGTCAGATTTGGGCTGGAAAACTGAAATAATCAGATCCTGCCAAATGTAGTGGGATATTGATCCTTCAAAAATCCTCGTCTAGATAATCAGGTATTCAATTTGGAGCCTGGAATATGCACTGGAATCACCAACTAAGGTATCGACCTTAGCTGTCAAGGTTTAGGGCTTTCAGGGGTGCGTGCAGGAAGATTTATCCTCCCTTGAGGAGATGATTTACAAGGTGGAATTGGCAAGCTCAGCACCAAAATCAAAGGCCAAGAGATGATCAGGTTGTTGTTGTTTCTTTTTAGGAGGTATTTTTAATTTTGTACATGGCTGCAAAGTTCCTGCCGGTGCCTGGTGGGCATCTGTGCAGGTCACAGAGGGAAGCAGGCGATGCTGGGGCTCCTCGAAGCATCTCAGCCCAGGAGGGAGGCACCCAGGTCCGTTCAGCTGAGTTTTCCGGGGAAAGGGAAGGCTGAGTGGGAGGGAGGGGATTTTAAAAGCGATCAGAAACCGATAGCGATGCACAAAGCGCTGGATTAAAGGCACCATTGCTCACTGGAGGTCACTTTTCATCCTGAAAGATCATTCCTGCCTGCTGCAGGCTTTCAAAAACGCCATCTCGCATTCAACATCTGTTTTAGCAATCTCTTCCCAAAACAAAACAATATTCCCCCAGCGATTGTGGTACAACAACACAACCCCCTCTGCTCCCGCCTGATACCGGGAAGTGCCCCGCTGCGCTGTAAACCCTGCCCTGTGTTCGTGCGCTGTATCAGCCCCGGACGAGTAGGGGGGCTCTCTCACTTACACATTAAATACTGGGGCAGGATTCGCCTGGGACCGGGAACCAACAGCTCTGCTGAAGCGAGGAAACCTACAGGAAAGGACTGGGCAGACAGACAGAGGGTTCAAGGGAAAAGCAGATCCCCAGCAGCTCTTGCTTGGTGATCAGTATGCATCAGATAAGCAGGAGCTCCAACGTGAGCCAGCTCTGGTTATGCAGCAGCTTGTGAGCAGTGGCAGATCCTGATTAATCCATCGGATGCAGAGTTTAACCCAAAGTTCAAGTTTGCTATTCATGCAAAAATATCGCTAAAGTGCTAAAACCTCTGTCTGCGGGAGCAGCTTGTCTCCATGCGCTGAAATTTCATTTCTAATTCCAGTATCACCAGTACCAGAGAAATCTGATAATGGAACTGGCAGCGTTACTGAGAAAGTGCAATAGTGGCAGATGATGAAATAGGGGGAGAAAAGAAAAGGCAACCAACCAAACAGGAATGATTTCTACAATGGTGTTAAAAGAGGAAAGGGTTTAGTCCAATATCTATAGATCTCACCAGGCAAGGATTGTCAAACCTGTGTAGGAGTTGAAACTTTTTGCAGCGATAGGTGTGGAAGAACTGTGTGAAAGCCTCCTTGTAGACAGCTTTTTGCCATTTAATTTCTCCAGGAGCTGAAGAGAAAAGCAAAACCAAAAAATCCTGGAGAAAATGGCTTCTCCTCCCAGGTTGTTTGCAAGCCAGACTTTGGTCATGAAAGTCAACCTCAAATCCAGTGTGGGAAAACAGCCACTACAACGTGCATCCACGAATTTAGTTCTGCTTATTGCAATGAAAAGCCTCTTCTGTGGCTGCCCTGCACGCACACAGCCTGAATATCTCAGCAATGATTTAAAATCATAAAACTCCTTACGCACCACACATCAGCCTATACCCATCTCTGCAACCCAGGAGAAGCAGGGATTACCAAGGAGACCTTAACCCAGTGCCTTTTGTTTTGCAAGGGCCAGTGTCTGTGGCTTTTTCTACATTACATTGATACAAGTATAACACATGCTATACCTTATGAAAAACACCCATTGAGATCAGTTTGCACCTTGAACACTGCATAATATAACAGACACATCACGTTTCTTACTGAATTTCTAACACCCTAGTTAAGGTATATGCCAGTTTAGCTCAACCATATCTGCATCCAGGTGTTACCAGACACGCACAGAATTTGCTCTTATATTCGAAAGATTATTTCTGCGCCTAATCCGACCTAATGCATTTGAATCCAAACATCCCAATTTAGGTGAAATTCAAGCTTTCCGTGGTGGCTGGGAACAGAAGTGACCCGTGCCTTATGAATGTGACAGCGGTGCGTGCAGTTTGCAAATCCATCGACAATTTGAACTCGCCGGTCGTATGTTTTGTATTTTAACCATTATGTGGTGTGAGGGGTTTGCACGGCTTTTGTCATCAGCTACCCAGAAAAAACCCCCTCCATGAGCAATCAGGGTGCTACGTTAACACCAGAATGAAAATTTGAGGAATGATATTTCATCGACGCCTTTGAGACCGTTTCAATCACTTGTCGAGGAAGTTCTTCAAGCACCAGGTTATTACTGGTCCATACGGCAGCTTTGTCTCATTAGAACAACAGCGCGTTAAAATTACCTTCACAAAATCACCCTCAAATATCTGGGCTCTCAAGGACGGGTCCTTGAAAGAGAAAGCAATAACCAAAAGGAAGGCAGGCAGCTATGGCTCAGGTTTTATAATGTTTTCCTGCTGTTATTTTCACCACAGGCTATTTTATATTCCCCACCTCTTCTTTTTTTTTCCTCCGTGAAGCTGCATTTTAAGGTCACATCTGTTTGGGGCACATAATGATTTTTATGACAGCTTTCCAGAGAAGTGGAGAACTCAAATGCAGAGGGATTTGCAATCAGACAGGTACAGATCAGGGAGGATTTTTCTTCATCTTGAGCTGTTTTCTCATGGTGAACTCAGGTGATCTATCCCTAACTGAGAAGTGCCTGGCCTAAGACCTAGCAGGGCCTGAAGAGTGAAAACATGGCTAAAAACCCCTAAATTATAGAGAAACACAGACAGCAGAGCAATGGTTTATGTGCAGAATGCTCTTATTGAAACCCATGCATTTTGAAGGTAGAAAAATCGCAAGCAATAAAATAAAAAAATGTTTTCCAAAAAGTCATAGGTTTTAAACAAATATTTTCAAAGGCTAGAAAGAGCCTTTGGGAAGATCAAGAATTAGCAGGCTCCATAGCATCTCCAGCAGTGTGCATGTGTGTTTGGAGAAGGGGATTGCTCTTTTCTTTCACAATGTTGGTATTTTTTGGAGACCTCCACTGCCTTGTCAAGACATCTCTCACAGATCAGAGGGGGGTGGTTTCGTGCCATCGTCATGGGACTATGAGGGCACCGCGCTGGTGGGGACATGGATGCGAGCAACGGCAGAATTATAAAAGCAGCAAAAAGCAGCTGGGTTTGTGTGTTGTGAACAAACCCCAGGCTGGTACTGCTCCATTCGCCTTTGCTAGTGCTGAACGCATTGCTCCCTGCCTCCCTTAATACAGCTGTGGTATCAGCTGATACACTCTGAGAGCAAATCTTCATCATTGCATTTGTAGGACCTTTTACAGGCCCTTTTTGATCTCGGACAAAGCACGTATTTGATTTTCTTCTTTATCAAATAACCCCTCAAACCATTTACAGGCTTCACAGTAAACAGAGCCCTTGCTGAGATTAAAGCTCTGAAGTAGAAACATGGATAATATCAATGGCAATAAAATTGCTGCCTTTCAGTTGGCAGAATGATCATATCGTGCGTATGGAGCTCGTGCCCTGGCTTGCGTTAATGCTGTCTGTGGCGTGGTGAAAACGCTTGAACTCCAGTGATCCGTGCTCTGAATCATCCCTGAGCGCAAGGCAACGCGTGGGCGTCGGAGCTCGAAGCATCCCCAATGCGATGCCATTAAATTATTGCTTTGATGAGTCAGCTCCTATGCTGGCATGGGAACATCTCTCCTTTCCAGAGCACCTCGTGGGAAACTCTGACAGAGCTTTCCCCTATTATTACTGATATTATTTCCCCTATTATTATTTTCCCCTTTTGTCCCATATGATTCCTGTATAAATCGCTACCAAATCAGAAAAGCAGCATTTTAGGTCCGTCTTGTACCAATGCAAATTATTTTGGAAAGAGCAGAGCAAGAGATTGCCGGGTTATCTTTCTCTCATGCAATGGGTATAAGATCATAGTGTAGAAGTGCTGCATGAAATTATGGCAGCCAACTTCTGGGAGCTCTGCTGGTAGCTCTATCATTCACGTTTAGCCTCCTGTGGGTGCATTTTTCAATTGATATCCCTTAAATAACCTTAATTATGCGTATGTTCAAGTGGCTCATACAGCAGGGAAAATTGAGGAAGACACTTATTAAAAAGAGGCACCAGCACATGTGGTATTATTTTTACAGTCATCCCGTGTGTTGATATAAAGTATTACATTTGAGTCAAACCTCATTTGGGTGAGTAGTTAAAGTGAAAGCCGAGCCGGCTTTGCATTGTGGCTCGAATGGCTGTCCAATTAGCGGAATGATTAGCCCGGCTAATATCAACAGAGCTGTTCCTGTGTCAATGTGACAGTTACAGCACCGCACGCTTTGCAGCCGCTTCCTGAGCGGTTCTGAATCGGACCCAAAAAAGCTGCAGCCCTACAAGATACCCCCAAGGAGAAGGCAAGTTTCGCGAGCGGCGCTTTAGGAAAAGCCCGAGAAGGGTTTCTCATGGAGGCCAAATATTTGCGTTGACATTTTTTCGCCATTTCCCAATGTTTTTTCTAAACATACGATCTGTTGTTTTCAGCTCCCGCTTCTGGAAAGGCTGCGCAAAAAATTGTTTGTTTTTACTGCGATTTTACTTGACCTTGAATGCGAGTTATTGCTTGAGCTACTGAATAGTGGTTTATGTTGTTGATACGTTTGCCATAAATCACTGCAGAGGAGTCTTAAAGGTGCGCAGCAATATTTATTTGTTTTATTGGGAAAAAAGCGCTGTTTAAACTCCCAGTCATTAGCAGAACACATTTCTTGCTTACGCAGAAGGTTTACAAATAAATAAGCGCTTTTAAGAATCCCCAGCCTTGTTTATCATCTGCGGTTTGTTACTTCTCTCGCTTTTTCCTCTCAAGTAATGCCAAAAATCAAGCACGGCGCTGGCTTTATCTGCCTCTGGTCAAGTCAACTTCTTGTCTTCCGCTTTGCTGTAAGTTGATATTAATTTCTCTGATTTTTTCACCTGCTCCTTCCATCACATTTTGGAGGTTTTTCTGCAAATTCGAGGTCTGTCTACGTTCTCTAAAAAATACCGTCTTCTTCTTCAGCAAGAAGAAGCTGCTCCATAATCAGCCTCACAGAACACAAACCTGGGGGTGGCTTCAGCCTTACTTGGTCCTCTATGTTGAAACTTCTTGTATTTTATAGGAATTCTATATTTCTATATTTCTAACTCACGAATACTGACTTGAACCCAGCACACTCGTGTTCAAAGGCCATGACCTAGACATCAATGTTTTCTTCAGCATTCAGACTTCCTTTTTTTCCCCTTATTCCCCTTCCAGAGAAAAGTTCAGTGCACCAAATGGAACATTTTTAACAGTAATTTGATGGAATGTTCTGGACAACTATTCCTGGTTGCAGTTACACATTATTCTTAAAAGCGGAGTTGCTTTGAATAGAAATTGGTAATTGTCCTATCCCAAAAATAAAACCAGAGAGAACGAACCCGGACAGTGCAGGAATGGTTTTCTAATGAGCGATTCTGCAGACATTGGAGCAGTTTTTGGGAGAACATTCAGTAGCTGCAGGAAGTACAGTCACTTCCTCGTGGATTTCTAAAGAAGTGGATGATAGGCATGTCCAAGCCAATGATGGCAAAGCACTGACACCGGTGCTAAATTCGGCAGTGGCAAATTTGGGCTGGCACCAATGACAATGAGCTCGAAGTGGTTTTTAAAATAACTTTAGCACCAGGGCAGGGGATCTGTTCTAGATTACCATTAGTGCTGCTGTGGATGTCTGGAATTTCTTCCATGGTTTTTCCTTTCTGGACTCCCCAGTAAGATCCATCTCAGAGTCTGTAATGATTAGCTCTAGAAAAAGCCTTTTTTTTAAAGCATCATGCTGGAACTAATTTTTTTGATTTCTTTCCACAACAGAAACCTGGATCTAATCAACTTCCTCTTGTGGTTATTTCATTTGCATTTACCTTTCGGATGTGGAGTGAAGCCTGAAAAACATGATGAGTCCTTCCCTCGTTCAGGAAAGGCAGAGATTGAGTGCAGGTAGCAATGCAAACCAAATTATTCAAATTTAATCATCTGTAATTTGTGTATATATATATATATATATAATGTTTTAATCAGTGTCATTTCTATGGGCACACATCTGTTTCAATTGCAGTGGAATCTTCCCTCTTTCCCCCACATAAAAATATATTTTATTTAGATGTATTTGTGTAATAAGAAATTCTTCATTTCATTTAGCCCGACGGGATACCTCTGCGGGATGTCCTTTGGTGAGACAAGAAGCCAAGAACACCGACGGGATTCATAGCACGGGACGGTAAAAACCACTTCAAATCCACAAAATGATTTCTGTTTAGAAAGTTGCTAAATGTGTTTTATTGTCAGGCATCATGCCCCATTATGCTGGAAATGCCCAGGAGTTGTGTTCCTTCCCCTCCATGCCCTAAGCTGACATTGACTGAAATCCTTCCATTAGGGGAGTTTATAACAAGCAGAATTAGGTTGTTGCTTTTAGTTCAAACACATACCCCTTCATTTCCTCTAATTTTATACAATGTAAATAAATACTCGGTGGGGCTTGGAGGCTACTGGAAAGCGCTGAATGCTGATCATGTGTTCTAAATAAGGCACTCCCAAAAAAAGCAATGCCTTTAGGCTGAGGAAGGCAATTGTCAGTTGTGGAGGAGAAAGGTCGAGGGGTGCAAGTGGGCTTTTTCCTGTATTTGTCCGAGAGGATAAACAGCAGGGGAGAAATGCTCTGCTAAAATAAAACAAAGCAAAAGTATGAGGAAAATAGATGGCTCCCCTGTTAGATGGCAGGTTTACCTAAACCGAACTGCTCCATAAAACTGAGAGGCTTCGCTTAACAAAAGACCGTGGCTTTCTCTGGTGAAACTCCTGCTTTTTGCTGAAGCTGCTGCCCTCCAAGAACAGAAAACCATGGTCTAAAAGGATTTGCTACCCACACCAACTTCAAAATTGTTGAAAATGGAGCTAGAAACTGCCCTCATTTCTGTCTTACAGTGTTAAAACTGTTCCTTTCACTACCGAATAGTTGCAAAACATCCATATAAGCAAGGAAAGGCAGTTTAAGTTCTTACTTGCAAGCACCAATTCAATTGTCACCATTCAAGCTGAAGTGTTTTGAGTCCGAGGTTCAGACCTGGGAGTCTCCCTTTCTCCATGGGATGAGTTCAGAGCCCAAGGTTTCAGAACACAGAACAGACATCAGTTTTACTCACTATAAATGGGTCCTGCTCCTCCCACTGCAGGGCAAACTAAGAGCACTTCCCATCCTAGCAATTGTAAAGAAGTTATTTCTAGGAATATTTTGCCCATCACAGATAACACTTCCCCCTCATGCACTCAAGCTGGCAAGACCAAGCTCAGAAATGTTAAAGAAATTCATAGATGTCAAACTAAAGAAAAGGTTTAGCCCAACAGAATAATGTCTCTATTTCCATTTGTTTTCTGAATTGTTTAATGTAAGGCACAGCCTTCCTTTAATTGTAATTTTTTTGGCCAGCATTAAGAATTTTAAAGAGATCGTAATGATCCCTAAATCGCAGATAACTGAACCTATAAAACACAAACTCTGGTCTCCTCATAATGTCATCTCTTGCCAGCTCTCTGTCGGGAATGATTTTCAGTCAATTTGATCTTCAATAAATAATAGCCTGGGTAAACAGGTGAACTCACAGTAGGCAGACTAATCCTCTTACCCCTTCCCTAACCCAGATGTGTCCCAGGGCCAGCAGGAGGGACAGTTATGAGATTGGCAGGCCATACAGCTGTGTCCATTGCACTTTTTCAAGGGTTTAAATAGCCCTCAAGTGTCATTTTATACTCTAAAACATCCTAAAATATGACCACATCCTAAATGCATTAAAGATTGTTCCAGGGCCCCTGTGGTTAAATGGAAGAACCAATATCCTTGAGGAGCTCTACAAATAGGAAAAGAAAACTACATCAAATGCATAGAAGACTATCATGGTGTATAAAGGGATATGCCTATTTTGCTTGGGTTGAAGGAAAGAATAGGGAATCGAATATCTTGCCAATATTCAGGTTCATTTCTTGCTGTGGTTTGGGCCGGAAAAGGGATAATGAAAACTCATCAAAATGAGCCAGAAACTATCATACAACGCCTTAATTCCTTAGACTGTCTTGAGAAACAAGACGGCAGACAGATAAACAGAAAGACTCATGCTTGCCTAAAGACATGCTGTTTGTCAAATTTACACCAAGATTTTCATCTGACGAGAACTTAAATTGTCCTGAGACTTTCTGTTGCTGCAGCTTCAACCCTGGGGAACATTCTCGGTGATTTCCTTGGAGTATCGCATGAAAATAACTCTTATTTTTCCCTAATAGCTTTGCTAACTCAAGTTTCATCCTGTCGCACATTGTACTTCCAAAGTATTCCTCGTGGATAGAAAAGATTAATACAAGCGGTTGATCCTTTAAGACTGTTTCAGTTGACTAAAAATCAGATACAGAAAGCTGGCTTTATAGACTCGTTCTTTTCTTTGTCTGTTCTTTTCATATAAATACGTTTCACCTACTTTTCAACTTAATGCCATTATATTTGACACGACTGGCTGTTTCTAATTTGAATTTTACAAAACCAATCAGCAAAGCCAGGTAAAATCTATTGCAAAAAGACAAACTAGCTCTGTCTATCTGGAATACTCGATGGACTGTATGGACTGTCAAGCCCTATAGGATGTCAAACCCTACAGAAGAGCTGAACGAAACCAGATGTGTTCAGACCTTGTCCAGTGCTACCTTCAATGTGAGCAAAGCAGGTGTTATCGGCTAAGCTGAAAAATCTGGGCTGGTTTTTTTCCTTATCATAGGCTTTCAAGCAACACGCTTGTAGAACAAAGTTAAGCTCATTCCCACTCAACACTTGAGAGATTTAGGTCTGACTTTACTTACCTTTCCACCCCAACTTTTCCCCTTGTGATCTGAGGCCCAGCAATTTGCTGAGCAAGGTATCCAACCCAGTGATGGGACATAATCCAGTTGGATACTACTGGGGAGAAATTTGAACTAGCCTAGTTAAAGGAAAATGGCTAAAGCCAGTTATAAACGCTTTTTGTTTGTTGGTTTGGGTTGTTTTTTTCTTTTGTATTTTCATGCATTAGAATTTGTGCCGTATTTTTGCCAGAAATTCTAAAATTTGCCATGGTTTCATCAGGTGCTAAGTTCGATTTTGCTGATCTCATGCTTTGAGTTGAAATCTTGGTTTATTAAGTTCTTTTTGATCTGCCTCTATATTTGCCATCTCTGAGCTGTGCTTCCTGGTTTTCTTTTTGGGCAGAAAACCAAAAGATTTGACATCCACTGGAAGAAGCAGTTTGTGATTTCTTGACTGTATCCTGGCCTGGAATTGTTCAATAGGAGAAGAGTCAAAAACTAAGTTAGAATAGGTAAAATAGTTGTAATGGTAACAGTAATAATCCATCACGAATTAAGATTTAAACTGTAGTCCTTTGAAGGACTTTTTTGTAAAAAATCTAGTAGATTCATACTACTTTAATTGTAGTGCTTTACTGTGCATCATAGTGAAAGACATCTTAAGGAGTGGTTAATATTAATATATAATATGCTGCTGGATATCAATACATGTGTTACAGAAGAGCGCTATATAATTTAATGTGGGTTAGATTGGCAGAATTATAACACTGTTATTCTTCTGTTACATAGAGCTGCTCTTTTAAACCTGAGGAACATTGATTTTCCTATCAGTTTCATCGGATCTTCACATAGACATGTATGAAAAGGTCATAATTTTCTACTGAGCATTATCAGGCAATTTTAAAAGCTCATGAAAATCTTTCTGATAACTGATAGGCGGCTTTTCCATAAAGAAACAGTTGGTTTCTGTTGCTATTATTTTACAGCATGGTAGCTTCTTTTCTGACTTAAATGCAATGACCACATCTGTTCTGTAAAAGTAGAACTCTTAACCCTGTCTGCAAAAGGAAATGAATCTGATCTCATTTGCATCAATGTCACTAAATTAATTTGTTCTGCGATGCCACAACTTGCTTGGATTGTCAGCAAGAAAAAGGAGGAAAAGGAACACTGCCCTGGGAGCAGGTTTCTTCCCATGGTTCACAGAAGAGCATCCTCCCCATCTGCTCTCTCTTTTATTCATGTATTAGTTACACCATTTCCTGGATCCTGCTTTCACGGTTTCCTTTGCTGTTATGTGGTCGGTATAATGTATTATAACGAAGCATAGGTAGAAAGAGGCTGTAAACTTGAGCTGGATGAGTCCTGCCAGAATTTCTCTCCTTGCACAGTTGATGAGGTATCAGGGAGGTCTGGAGCACGGGTAGGTGGCACAGCCCGTGCTGTATGATGTTGGCCACTGTAAACAGAAGAAATGCAAATAACCAAGTCACTTGTCATTGCTTTTATTCATACCTTCTCTGCAGTCTTAAAGAAGAGCTTTGTCAGACGGCAGTCAGCACTGAAACAGATAAGAGAAGAATAATTTTTTAACAGACGCTCTATCATGTTAAAAATAATTGGGCATTTCTATTTTATTATCCCAGTAATACTTTTGCTCCCTGTTGTTCTATAGTGTAGCCTTGTTCCTTCCAGGAAAGTGAAATACTATCGTCCAATGTTTCTTAGTTCCTCATCATAGCAATGAGCATTGAGCCAGGCCCCTATGGAGCATTTCAAGAGCACGACGACATCTAGCACTGTCAGCTTTGGTTTATCCATAACTGCAACTCAAGCGCCTGGTTTTGGGCTGCATTGATAAAATCTGCCAACAATTTCAAAAACAAAACCAAAACCTGAACGATCCACTAAATATCTCCCAAATTTCCATTTTCCACTGTTTGCAGCGTACCTCTTTTCCTCATAGCCCATCTCCTACAGCTTCTCTTCCCTTGTTGAACCATGTGAGGCAAAGGGCTGCGATTTTCCATTTGAAGAAGGAACAAAGCAGCACCAGCAGACCGGCTTTGGCCATGCAACTCCTTTTCCACTAAACATCTCCCAAATTTTCTCAGTGCTCCTTGTCTCTCCGTTTTCCACTGTTTGCAGTGTACCTCTTTTACTCATAGCCCATCTCCTACAGCTTCTCCTCCCTTGTTGAACTGTGTGAGGCAAAGGGCTCCGATTTTCCATTTGAAGAAGGAACAAAGCAGCACCAGCAGACCGGCTTTGGCCATGCAACTCCTTTGGTTACTCCCAGCCAAATCCCCTTTTGTTCCTCCCAATCCGGTTTCGGCAGCCAGCTGGTGCCTTGCCCATCCGCCACACGCCCTTGGCATCCTCATAGAGCCCAGGGTGCAGGAACCTCCGTCTCTGGCATGGGAACAGCTCTTGAGGGATCCCAAAAAGGCAGGTGCATCTCAGTAGAGCAGCTCCAACCACAAGCTGGGCAAAGCCATTCCTCTTGCACCTTACCCTTCGGCTTGCCCTTTGGCGTGTCTTTGGTTCAGCTGAAGCTGCAGCCCTCAGAATGCATCTTATTTATCATGGAAAACAAAAGCCATTCTTATGAGCTGTTCGTTGCTCAACACAAGAGCTTTATGCTCCTCGCAAGGCTCAGGACCCCCTGTGAATGGCTGAAATTTCCATGCTATGAAACATGGATAAGAAGTGCTGAAAATTGTGTTGGAATAATCAAAGACACCTGCTGCTGGTAGAAACTGTTTTCTAGTTAAATCACAGCTTTTGCTAATAGAGATATATGGGATCATCAGAGCTGCTCATAAAACTGAGGAGAGGGGTTTGTTTTTCTGCTTGTGGGCAAAGCATTCATATTTGCTTTCCTCTCATTCAAAAATAGCTCGACCACGTTGCTGGAAGCATTGAGGAAAATGTTATTTAAAATGTCAAATAGGCTCCCTCCCCTCAAACATTTGCCAATATTTTCCCCCAAAATGAAAGTTTAGAAGAATTTTGAGGAAATGAAACATTCATGAGATTTAGCCAAAAGTCTACCTTCGTCTAAGTCATAAATCGTCTTTGTAGAAGAGTCTTCTAGCCAAATTTGCCTGTTTCTTCATTTGGGATTACTGGATCGCACTCACTGTTTTTTACTGATTCTTCTCATAGCAATTAACGCACTCCGTGCACGCTGGCAGTCCAGCTAAAAAGCTGTTTTCTTATGAGCGACTGCCTGAAAATTCCTTCTCTGCAGATCTTGATTTCTAGCAGCTCTTTGATTTGTTGCCGTGCTGCTCACTTCTCTCCTGAATTGCTTCATATGCTATTGATTTTCTTCCTCTCCACTGCAGTAATCTTCTCATCTGACTGATGTGAGATTTCAAGAGCCCTGCACTGAGGCTTCCTTCTTCCCTTCCAAAAGAGTTCAACAATATCCTCTCTTTTGTTTTTTTTTCCCCTTTTTTTTCCTTCTTTTTTCCTTACATCATCCTCATGGCTCACATCCTTTCTCTGCATCTCCCTCCTGATTCATTCTGTAGCCATGAATCTCTCTTCAAACGCAGAACATCTGGGGATGGAAGGAGAAGGGTATAATTACTATAACATGTGGTAAGAGCAGCAGATTATTTTGGTATTATCATTGCAACTTCCTTATATTTCTCTTGCTTCCCTTTTGGCATTGCAGATGATAGAAACGAGCTGAGTGAAAAGTTTCCTTCCAGCTCTCTCCAGAGGACAGGAGGCAGCTCCTTGCCAGCATGCTGGTGGGCAATATAGAGAGGCCACAACCAAGGTCATCATTTGAAATGCACATGATATTGAATGATGCCATAATTAGTAGGTGCTGATATCATGACTTTCCCTGCCAGGAGAGCTTGCACTGACATAAGTGGCCCTGTACTCTGTAGAGGTGAGAGAAAAGAGAGCTGTGGTTCAGTACCATCAGCACCACCACACCTTGGAGCTACCGCTATGGTATAAAGTCCACCAGGAACAGGTCCATCTTCCCCCCAAGAAGATATCATTTAATAAATGAGAGACTGCTGAGATGAGAAACACCCCTAAGTCCACAGTAACTCTTCAGAGCTCTTGTCATATTTTAGGGTTGTTTTCTGCCCTCTCTCCACATTGTTTTATTCTCAAGGTGTCAAAAAGCATTGTACTAAGTCATCCTGTTTTGCTTTCTTATCAGTATTTGAGGGAAAAATACGCTGTGATTTTTTTCCGCAGCAGTGCAGACATATGATATCGATTTAATACCAACACCATGTGGGACTCATTGGCCTGACTCGTGGGCTGCAGACCGGGGTTTCTTTGCAGTTACCGTAATCGCTTCCGCTTGCTTCTGCATCTGTCCCCTCCCGGCTGCTCCAGCCATGCTCCAGATGAAAGCCCCGTCATGGGGCACAAAAGGCTGCACGATGCCCTTCTCTCTGCTGGCATGGTTGGATCCATGGAGATACCATAACAGCCCATGAGCTGGTTACCTTAACCTTTAATATTTATGCCTTTAGTCAATGGTTTAGAGGTTGTCCCAAACTGCTGTTTGCTCCACATTAAAATTGAGGGGCAAACTTCTGAGAGTCATTTACTGCCTCATCTCTGCTGATGGAAAGGTATTGAACAACTGGGAGAAATTAGTGAAGTGCTTAGGGATGATACTTAAATCGGCATGGCTGTTTCTGACCGGACCCAAACACACATTCATTCTTCTTATCATTACTGTGTGAAGCTGCTTGGGGATTTCATCTCTTAGAACAGATACAAGATGAGGAGAGTGAGCTGAAAGAGGACAAATACACCCCAGCATGGAAGTATCATGGTCTCTGAGCTGCTTTGCATTCTGTGGAAATCTTTCCATATGGCCCGGGCTGATTTTGAACAAAATAGCGCAGAGCTGCCAAAGACTCGGAATAGATAAATTTAACCTTATGTGAAACACAGAGGACAGATCCTTCTCTGGCATAGCTACACTGAAAACCACAGAGAAACGTTGCTTTTCACCAGCTGAGGATCCAGCCCAGAGGATCTGGCTTTAGGGGATGGAAAACCACTACAAAATGTAAGCTCTCAGCTTGACGCACATCTTGAAGGCCAACGGTGAGTGGCGCCTACCAGCCATACATCCCACACAAGCCATGAAGCTGATGAGCAGTGAAGGGACACACTGGATGGGGACATGACAGCTGGAGTATGTGGAAACATAGGGAAGGTATTTGATTTGATCTGTCAAACAACAGAATATCTCTTATGGTAAGAAACATAAACCATGTCTGTGCTTCTCATCAAAAGCAGAAGAGGATTTGATGACAGGAGTCGTTTGCTTGCTTGCTTGCTTGTTCTCATTTGATTTGTGGCATGAGATTGATGAGTTTCTCAGGTGCACTTGAAGGGAATAGCTGTATAATCCTGCACAACACGATTCATTAGATTTATCACAGAAATGTACTTGCAGAGAAGCACCAGTGCAGATGCAATTACTTCCTCTAGCTCACAGCTGCAAATACGGAGTGTGCACAGAAGAGCCCTCCTGTTGAAATGTAGGTTTTCATTTTAAATTGACTTTGGGGACAACTTGCCCAAGAAATGACACAATCTAATGCCTTTTCTTCATTTTCATTAGATCTCATGTGCTTTAACTATGACAATGAGGTTTCTTGATGTTACCCCTCTCCTTTAGAAACATTTGTTTGCTTTAAAAGAATTGTTGCCGTCTACAGATGATGCTGTAAGCAAAAAAGAAAACCAAAAAACTATATATATATACTGGAACTTCTACATACTGGTCTGTCAAGAGCATGTCATTTGTAAGTCTAAACAACTTTCAGAGCCATGAATCTTAGTTTCTGAAAAACCTGATCTTATTAGAGGATAAAACTAGCCAGGAGAATATGGACTGGCACCATTGCTCTGCAGGGGAGTCTCTGTACTATTGGAGCATTTAGCCAAAAAACGATGGCTTTTTCTGCTGCCCAGTTTTCTTCATCCTAAAGAACGTCAGACTCACCCATAGGCCAAATTCTTTAGATTCTTCATGAATTCAGCTGGGCGTTTGGCTAGTTCAGAGGCCAGAGAATGAAGCTTTTTAGCTTTTTATATGGGAGAGGGTGCAGAAATAGGGTTCTTACCGCCTTGTGTAGACATAACAGAGGAATATGAGCCCAGCTGCTAGATTGAGGGTTTGGGGTTTCTTCTTGTTAGTACACACGGGAACACACATTTCAGACCTGCTACTCTTTTCATCCAAAATTATATTACGGACACAGGCATGTTCTCATAAACCACATGGTAACATATTTCATCTCTTTATTTGCTCTACAGACCTGTTTTCTTCTCTGACAGTAAAATGAGAAGCAGCAACGCTGCGGAATGAGTCAACCAAGTGGTTGTCTGCACTAGCACAGAGCTGAATTCTCACTGGGTCTCAGATAAAGCTTTGTCACAGAAGCTGGCAATGCCTTGCAGATGCTGCTTTCTGCCTCTTCTCTCTTTTGCCACAGCAGCTAAAGCTTGTGTTGAAATACTAGCACCAAATTTGGCTCCCAGAAAATAGATAGATCCAAGGAGTTGGACTTGCATATATGGAAAATATATAAATCCAAGTAATTGGACTTGCATGTATCTGAGGGTCAAGTGCAGCCACTGAAATGCCAGTCACAACTACAGTTGACACTGTTTAGTTTATCCTTTCAGACCATTATAGAAAAGAGAATGATTTCTTGTCTTATGCCCAGTCCATGAGACTCCAGCGTGTTACAATGCCCTTCATAGGTCCCATGGCTGATGCTCCCCACGCTCCTGTCGCACAGCAGGTCCTACTCTAAATTGCACTGAACCCGGAGCTATGATTGGAAGTGGCCTTCCATTACATGCGTTTGAACTGAATGTCAAAGCAGATTAAAACAAAAGCGCCATTATAAATTTCAATCCTATTTAAAAAATACATTTAAAAGGCCCAAAATATATTTAAACAAACTCCCACAGAATGCTCATAAACCCGACAGCTGTGTGGAAACTATGCCCATCTTTCAGGTAAGTTCCAGGGCTTGTTCAAGAGGGAAGAGATCTTGCCAGCCTCTATTCTACATAAGTTTTATTGGTCACAGACTTCCTATTAATTAGCAGAAACATCAGTGATCTTGTGGGTTGCCTCTTCTGAGGTGTCCCCTGCTCTCCCTCACTTGCAGAGGCTCCTGATGTTAAAAAGCTGACCTCAGGCTTTGGGGATTCAATAAATCTGTTACCACATTCCTCTGATAAATATTTTCTCAGGCTGCTTAGTAGAACTGAACAGCAAAGGGAACTGCAGGTAGTAAGAGTGGCCAAATAAACATTCACATTAGTGAGTTGATTTTCCAGCAGCCTTGGTGCTACTGGAGGTGGCCACCATGGGATGCAGCTGCCTTTGGCCACGTGGGTGCTCACTTATGCTGTTAAAAGTACATTGATGTGTAGGAGATCAAAGGTGGCCAGGGAAAACTCATCAGAAAAAGACTTCTGTGAGACCTTCTGTATGGAACAAAGGGATCAGATGGTGCAGGATGCCAAGCAAGGGAATAGCACATCCAGGCTCGTGTCCTGGAGAAATTTCCTCTTAGCCAGGATGGGTGGACAGCCATTTCATGTCAGAAAGAAGGACTTTGGGTCATTTTCTTAACCTTTGCAGCCTTTAATATTTATTTTCACCTTCAGATATTACACTTTCTTCCCTTATTTCTCCAATACATTTCTCAGACTTCTTAAAATCCTGCTCTACCAAGTGCCTCATTGCCAGGAATTCAGCATTTGTACTGGGCATCACACAGACGATTCAACATCCATGAGCATGGGTCAAACAAGTATCTAGCAAATATCTAGCAGCCCTTCTTTTTAACTTGGAATAAGTGAGGAAATTCCCATTTGACTTGGACTGGACTATTTAATAAGGAACGATGAGAAGTTTTCCCATGTAACTCAGTATCGTATCATCTCTGCACTGTTTGCAGTAGGTAGAAAAACCCCACAATTAGAACAAGAGGAGAAAGTAATCTAAAATTAACAACAATGTTTTCAGTTAAAAAAATCTGAACTACTGAATTTCTTTATTCCAAATTTAGGTGGGTTTTTTTTAAATAGAGCAACACTTGTTTCATTACATTGTGTTTTAAGCAGCTACAAATGGTTTATGGTTAGGTGGTTAATTACGAGTCAGTCATGATAAGTCTTTTGGCCTATTTGTTGAGAATGTGGAACTTGCCCTATCAGGACTCCTAGCTCCTTGGCCTCATTTGGTAATTAATTTGCCATATGGCTTAAAAAACAAGAAGCAGGGTTGTTTCTCCCTCTGCATAGCATGGTTTTAGGAGCCTCTGTGAAGTTCCTTCAAGATGAGCAGCTAGACTTTGCTAGAAGTGCAGCAAATTGCAGCGTAAAACTATTCCAAAAGTTAAACCTCAAGTTGTCAAAGGCATTTCTTTCAGCTCACATTGCCTTTCTTGCAAACTCTCATAAATAGAAGTCCAGCAAGGAAAGAAGCTGATAAATTAGACATAGATCTATGAAGAGAAAGGGAGCCAGAGACCAATACCTACAAGACATATGTCTTTATTTACTCAAACATAAATCAAACAGAACAGGAACTTCTGCAAGTAAATCGGATTCCGTTTGTATGTTTTTCCTGACACATAAATCTGGCTGTAGCAGAATGGCATGAATAATAGAGGAACCGAACTCCCACAGTGACCAATCTTTCATTGAATCTCGACTGATAACTTACCCTGCTGAGCTGGTGAATCACGGGATCACCAGAGGCAACGTGGACGCTTGTTGCTGAAGAGTTCCTCTTGTGAAGGCAAAATGGCTTGGATATGAGCTCCTGTGTGCTACTGGAGATCCAACCTTTATTAATAGTGTTTGCTAGATGAAAAGGGCTCTCTCTTCTGAGGTCTTGAAGAAAGAGCTTGCGTCTTTTTAGGTAAAAAATAAGAAAACACAATGCAGGGCAGCAGTGAGAGCTCTAATGAAAGCAACGCCAAGTGGAAGTGAGAAGAAAACAAAGCACTTACAGATGAGTTTGTGCATGAAGTCCCCTATGCTGAAATGTCTCACGAACCCAGCTATCCTCCAAGATGTGGGCAAGCATCCCTTGGAGTGTGATGGGAGCTGGCTTCAGTCTCTCAAGTCCCCAAATCCCAGTCCCCAAATCCAAACGCCATCATTTCCCAATGCTCAAGCTGATGCAATAAACCCAGAAAGCTGCAACATGATAAGGTGCTGGAACAGCTCTTTGCAAACTGTACGGGGGTCTTCACAGCAGCAGCAACTCATCTGGTCAACAATACTTGTGCTACATCTATGTGAAGTATTAACTACAAAAGGCTTTCACAGCCAGATTCATGAGGCATTTCCAGGAGAGCAAAATCCCCTCTTTCTTAGCTATATTTTGCTGTCCAGGCTGCTGAGACTGCAGGTTTGACCATCTTATAACTTGAAGAGACCTTAGGTGAATCCAGTCTCACTCTTAGGAATGTTATCTTTTTACTTTTGGCAAACGGGATATTTTCATAGAGATTCCTCTTGCTTGCACTAAAATGGAGAAAGATGGAGCATGAGAGAGGGTTTTACTCCTTTGGCTGACAAAGTCTGCTTTGAATAAAAAAAAAATGGATCATGCAAAATATTATTAATGATCAAATCCACAGTTTTCACTAAGCCAGAACATTACTCAAGGTCATATCCCCTGAAATCCTTCTTTGACTGATGGAGTGGTTTCTTCCAGTTTAAACGCAGTCACAATATTATCCCTAATGTAAACTGGCAACATGGATGTTTTTGCAGTTGGTGTTGGTAAAGCATTCCCAAGGGTGGCAGATTACTTTCCACCGTGGAAAAACAAATTCCACCCTCCCTGCCATCACCCCCAATTCCACTCACCTTTTCCAAACAGTACATTCGGTAGGAAATCCTGATGATGTTAAAGCTACTTCTGCTGAAAACCTGGCTACCTTAATTGGTCCTGTTCACTTGATATATGACATTTTCTAAGTCAAAGTTTTCCTATGCTGAGCATCCATTAATTATGTCTCCAATGAGGCCTTCCTGGTAGTGGATCAAATCCATTAAAACCTATCTTGCAGGAATGGAAAGTGAGTAAGCAGATCCACAAAGCATAACAAAACAAGGGGTTCCTCTGGGCTGTGTTAAAGATGACCTTAACGCAGCAGGGCAGGCTGTCAGGGCGACGGCAGAAAACCACTTTAGAGGTCGGGAATGGAAAACAGACTTACAAGCAGCTCTTTGGAGCAGCAGGTTGGAAGAGTTACCTGGAATGAGCACCTACGTTAAGTCTGGTGATGCTGAGTGTCTCATAAATACCCTGATGTATGGCAGGAGGAGCACACGACTGGCTCCTGCAGAGCAGGACATTGTGGAGGAGATGAGGGGAGTTGAATTGCATGGAAAAGGACTGAGCTGGTTAAGGTTGATGAGACATGGGGAGGGAAGGGAGAAATGAAGGGAGCCTTATTTAAAAACCACAGTGTGGTTTTAGTTCTACCACAACTGGAGTTAATGGCTAAGCTCCTCTCAGCTGTAAAGGTCTAGAAGACAGTTGTGAGGTTCATAGCTTTTTAATGACTTAGCAAAGAAGCCATCTGGGAGGACAAAGTGCTGCATTATTTCGAGATCTGAATGATGCTAATGTGCTGTTCTAGCATGACATCCAGAGAGTTATGGCAGGGGCACTGGACAGGGGCCAGGTTGGCTTTTCTACCAACACCTACCTGGCAAGTTCAGTAGGACATAGAGACGAATTTTCCAGTGACACCACACTGCTCTAAAAGGTGAGTCTGCTGCAGCTTTAGTAACTTGTCCCACCAAAAAGCCCAGGAGAGCCAGATGACACACAGAATTATCCTCTTCTGAAACAGTGGGGATATGTTCATGACACTGTGCAGGACCTGTGACCGCTCCTGTCACCCTTGCATGAGCCAAAGCAGTGACCAAGGGTCCACATTTCTCATTCTCCTGCTGGGACATGGGAATGGTCCTGGGGCAATGGCTTGAGAACAAATCCGTGGGAAATCTTGCCATCAGAAAGGGCTCTGATGAAAATAGCATCCTGACAACTTTATTCTTGACAGTCCTTGTGTTTTGGATCTGTGGGGCAAATGTGTATTTCTAGTTTTCAGGAACCTAGGAAAATAGGAACTACATCGATTAAGCCTGTGTCAGGAGTTTTAAAGATATACCTATACATTTTATTTGTGAGTCTGCTCTGAGATAGATGTAAGTGGGCTGACAAAATGCCACATGGCCATGGTTAGGCTGATTTAACAAGCCTCTCTAAGAAGAAAAACTACATCAGGTTAAGTTTACACTTAGCTTATGGATTGGAGTTGAACCAGATTGTGCTTATGCCATATTGATTAGACATCCTTTACCCTCTGAGAATTGCACAGCTTTTTAAATATCCATCTATTCATCCTAATAGCTGTGCTGTTTGCTTGGGGCGGTATCCATCTTCATGGACTTTAGACATTTTAAATTTAGGCATCAGTCATCCCAGGCTCCCTTTATCAAGAGAGGAGAGAAATGGCTCTCTCTGGAGAGAGATTCATCACATGTTAAAATAGGTGTCTGAGAAAGGAGAGATGGATAGCTCTTTGGAAAGGCTTATTTCTCTCGATGTCTAACCAAAGTTATTGCACATGAATCTCAGCTTATCCGTGTCCCTGTATCCAGCTCTCCTCCAGCTTGTACGTGCAGGTATCTGACTGCACACCCCCCCAACTTAATGTTTCTTTATAAGGTGTGGGCATCTACCTAGAGATACGTCTGAAAAAAAAAAAAGAATTAAAATTCACCGATGACTACAAAGGACTTTTCATATTTCACTGTCTACTTATCTCTGTTAACTCAGATAAATTAGGTCAACCAGGGAATGTGGCCCATGTGCTAAAATCATCAGTGGATGATGTCATGGTCAAAATGAGTCCTCTTTTAGGAGTTTAAAAGGTAATTGGAAGGTTATTTTTTTTAGAAGTTCACTTCATTTTTTTTTCTAATGGGAAGTAAATGAGATTCAGGTCATATTCAGGCAAGCTCAGGGTGAAGTCATAGGGTGAAGAGAGGGAAGATGGAGTTGGAGATTAATTTGATTAGGATTTCTTAAGATAATATTTGATTTTATGAAGGGTTTAAAAGCAGTAAGGTCCATTTACTAAGTCTGAACTGTTAGCTCATTTTTTTATCCAGGCTGCATGGAAAGGTACAGAGTCTTGGTTGGAGTTTGATGGTCACAAATGGAGAAAAATTAATACCAGTTACAATAAGAATCTGCAAAGCGTTAGCAGAATAAGTGGGTTTGATTAAATGCAGAGTTGAAGATTGTCTGATTTCTCAGGGAGTTTCCTAATTTTTGTAATACCCAACCTACGAAATTTTAACTTGAGTGAACACTACATTTTAATTCTACTGCAAACAAGTTAAAGAATCCACAGGAAGAAAACAATTCCTTGCCATACTTGTGGTTTCCAAAAAAAAGTTGTTAAAGGCAGAGATCTGTCTCCTGTTTCTCCCAAAGAAACTTAAAACTTTGCAACTAACTAAAATCAGAAATATTCATGGATTAACATGGATTCAAAGAATAAAATCCCAGCGTTAGTAGGCACAGGATAAATTCCTTCAGTGTTTTATAGCATCCAATGGTTGTAAAGGAGAGTAAGGTCCAGCACACAACACAGTGAGTGAGAGTGCAGGACAGTGGAGATCTGCTGGTACAAAACCAAAAACTTCACTCTGAAATACAGCAAGCACTCACCAGGGTTGCAGAGCAAATAGTTTTTTGTGCAGAGCATCCTAGCTCTGGGCAATCCATTAGTGTCACCAAAATTAGAAGATGTGAAACAAAATAAGGGAAAAAAATTCCTATCTTTTTGTTTGCAGTTCATGAATGCATCCCCAAAGGTGGCAGGGCTATTAAATATCCATCAGGCTCCGGTGTGCCAGCACATCAACTGACTTTGTTTTTGCAGGAGGTTTGGAGAGTCACAATAGCTTTACCGGAGTCTGGCAGAGAGTCCTGGACGCCTGCAGTAAGGTTTTTCTACGTGATGCATTTTACTTTAATGCTGTGACAAGCAATAAACAGCTCGGATGAACCTGCGTGGACAAGAACCTGAAAGAATGAAATAGAGACTTTACTCCAAGTATGTGTTCACCTTGTAACCTTAAAGTGGTTTCCTGAGTTAACAGAACAAGGACTTTTCAAGGTGATAGATATGGAGAGTAAATTTGGAGGAGGAGAAAAGTAAAGAATTTAAGTGCATTTCTCAAAACTACTATTTTTTTTCCCCCCCTACAAAGAAGGCTGAACCAAGGTGATAAATTTCTCAAAACTGCTTTTTTTTTCCCCCTACAAAGAAGGCTGAACCAAGGTGATACACTTCCCAAAAAGATCTGGAGGGGGGGATTTAAACCTGAAGCTTGTAGTTTGCTATAACCACATACTTGTGAATACCCCACGCTGTTGTGCATACAGACATGTTTGTGATCCACAGTCTAGGGCTTGGCCCCTTGGTTTTTTTTAAATTAAAACATTTCTGGTGAGAATGCATGTAAGTCTGAAAATCAATGAGCCAGCTTATGCACACTCTTGCTTTCCTCTAGGACTTTGGACAACGGCCCAGTCTGGACGTCATTCTGCGAGTCACACAGACGTTATTTTCCTTCACCTCTTCCAGGAGCTTTCTTTACCCTGCCATCTTATCAAAGACTCAGTATTTAAACAGCTTAGGCTTGATTCAGCTTGTTTGTGATGAACTGGCCATGGACTGTTCCTACAGGCAGCTCACCAGTCAGGGCTGGGGAGCAGAAAACACCAGTTCTGGGGCTGGGATGGGCAATGTGGGCAGGATGCAGGCTGTGACATGTGGATCCAGGAGAGCTCGTGTGTCCACAGCTTGTGGACAACCTCTCCTTGTGACCAGAAACACAAGAACTCATCTCCAAACTCCCTGGGAGATCACCCCATCTCCATAGAAAGCTTCTTCTGAGTGACACTCCCACTTCTCCCTTTCAGGTCTTTTAACTGTTTGGTGGATGTTTGATATCCTTGTTTTTAGCTTTAGCAAATGAAGTCTTCCAGTTTTATGGAGATGGGATCCTTGAAGCTAACAGCTCACCCTGTTTCCTTCCTAGTGTGTGCTTGAGACAGCTTATCTAGATTGGTTGGGTGCCTTTCCTGTTTGCTCTTCCTAGAGGCCCGTCGAGTCAGACTGATGTGTGCTGTAAGGGGTGTAGTAATGTTGATAGCTTTACACAAGCATTACCTCACTATTGTCAATATTTATGCCCTTGTTACAGGGCAGTGTACACAGATGAGCACGCAGCAGCTTCAGTTCCCCATCCAGTACCACTTGCATGTCTCATCACTGTAAATACTAATGCAATTCTTAAGGAAATGTTTCTTTTCTGCATGGCTAAAGAAAGGAATTAATATAAAGTGCATAAAAGCAGGAACTTGAACCTCCATCTCCAAAACCAGGAGCTACTCTTCTAATGAAGAACCGACTGCTGTTAATTATCTCTTAAATGGAGCACCAAGGAGCATCTGAATAGTTAGGGAACAGTACTTCTTCAGTAGTGGGGAAGGTAAGAAGACCTAGAAATTAATTTAAAGAGTATTTTTCTTCAGTCCAAGATGGTCCAAGTAGGCTTGGTCCTAATTTCATTTAGGGTTGGGAAGGGAGTTCAGGAAAACAAATGGTTCTCTCCAGATTAAACATGGGTGGAAGTCTGTGTAATGAATTGAGTTGGCCCTAGGATCATTTTGCTCATCCTTGCTTTTGTGAAAATATTTGCAATGTGACTTTTGGGCCAACTGCGAACTGCCTCTGTTTGTTAAGGGCCGCAAAGAATGTTTAGAGTAGGATTTTGGAAAACGTCTTGAATAATGTGGATTAGTGGCTGCCTGTGTAATGTAAACTTTGCCATCATTAAATACCAACAGTAATTAGCAAATAACATCCAAAACCTGAGCTTATATAAAAAATATCTTTAGAGAATGACCATCTAACACAAGGATTTATAGGACTGGGAATGGTCCAAGGGATTCTGAGGGTTGTCATCTCCTTCCCTCTACCTCCAAGGCACCGGAAAGCTTTGTGGGCTCCCTGGAGGGGAAGGATCATTTCTAACCTTCTTCCTGAGCAACCCCATTTATCTATTCAGATTCTCAGGAAGCTCAGAAACTATTCACTAAATATTCTGTGCCCGTTCTCATTAAGAGGATCTCTGGAGCATCAGCTGGGATGCTCAGGGGCTTTCTTCCACCTGTGTGGGACTGGAACCCAGGTGCGATATGGAGAGTGTGAAGGTTTTGTTGTTGTGGCTGGGGAGTGCTGTTCTGTCTGCATAAAGCCAAGGCTGTATCTCTGTGAGCAACAACTGTGGTTTTTTGAGAACAGAGACACATGGGCACAGGAAAGAAAACAAGTGAAAAAATTAGGAAGGTGGAATGGGAAATAAAAGAATAATAGGAAGCTGTGATTTACGAAGCAGCACAATGAATGACAGAAATAAAGGCGCCTGGAGTTTTAGAAGATTATCTGAATTCATTTGAGAAGCAATACAAGAAGTGAAGCTTTGTAGCTCCAGAGACGATATTCCCTCAACTTTTATGTCTGTTCAAATGCCCAGTGTGTGGATTTGTCGAGCTTAAAAGGCTAGCAGACTTGGCAACCTGATTCTTTTATCTGCAAGCCAGGTAGGGCACAGGCAAATGCCCAACTTTCCCATATTTTCCTGCCAACATTTTCATTTTGCACTTGAAGGGACTTGGTGCAGAGGGTACATCGAGATGCAGCCTTTGTGTTTGTTCTGCTCTGCAGCAGAGACATAGAAAGATGCCAATGCTGTGTGAGGATTACGGGAAAGTCTGGCCTTTTGTTTACCTCAAAATGAGCTGAGAAGATCCAAAAACCAGTATTAATCTGACCTTGGCCTGGGAAACAAGAGTCAAGGAAGTAACTGGTAACCGGTTCATGCAGAGCGGGTGCAGAAGGGTCGTATACTGCCTTCTCACCCAAAACGTCCATCTGGGATGTAAATGTACATGAAATTAAAAATAAAGTGCCTCCCTGGCCTCATCATGAGGGTACCTGAGCAACTCCTCATCTTCCATGCTGTCTTCATGGCTGGTTGGCTGGACACCCTCCAAAGAGGTGCTCACCCAGCGTTTACAACCGCAGGAGGTAACGAGGATCCTTCTGCTGAGGATCTCTCTCAGCAGACGTGACTAGTGCAGGGATAATATCCTGCTTTGAGCTGGCTAACATCAGGAAAGACAAATTCCACCTCTGGTGAGTGTAGTGTAGTGTGTCCACGGTGAGGTACGGACAAGCAGGGTCTGGTTCTGTGCGTGTTCCCGGTCAAGCGGATGAAAGACGGCTCTAGGTCAGAAGCTGTGTAGCAGTGCTAATGTAATGCTGTTCCTGAACTATTAATCCCAGCACTGTGGGTGATAAAGACATATCCCAGCATGTCTCTGATGGAGTAAGGAGGTGAAACTGCATTTCTTTTCATTTAGGCAAGCATTCCAAGTTATCTAATTCCCATTCGGACTTAAATACGCATTCTTGTTGTCTGCAAGCTAAAATTCAATATCTGAAGACATTTCGTACTACAACCGCTGAAACTTAAAACTGTTTTTTTTCCTATTAGCTTCTGATGAGACTGATTAAGATGTAGCGAAGTCATATCTGGGATGCAGGGTAACACATTCCAGCTCTGCTCACAATAAGCGTCTCAGATTTACTCCTGGATCCCAAGTGTTCCCCTCTGATACAGGATACTGCGTTCCCACAGAGTTCTTAAATCCCTGCTATGCGGCAGAAGTGTGTGGTCAAGAGTATTTTGCATTGTCGGATAACAGATTTCAGTAACGTTTCTCACACCTTCAGTGCAGAGGATCCAGGTTTTTGAGAGAGGAGCCGCAGATTAATTCTTTTCTGGGAAATGGCAAAAGTCAGACATCAATCAAAGCCACAAAGTCTCCTTCTAAAACCTGCCTTACCCTCCACAGTTTCAATGTGCTGCTGCTTGCACATGGACACTACCTCCGGATAAAATGACTGATCTTCTCCAAGAAAAAGGAATGCCTTCAAACATGAAATATTCGCTTCATTTATGGCCTGCAAGATTTTTGGAACTGCATGCTGTGCCACAAACCTTTGGCTGCAGCCCTTTCCATCAGCCCATCCAATTCGCCCCTCGCCTCGGGACACGCTGACTCCATAGCGAAAGCTCATGCAATTCATTTTAATACCTGTCTGATCATCTCATTTTCATGGACCACCCACACCTCCCTAAGCTAAAAGCACTCGGGAAGCTAAAAGATAACCATATTTCCACATTATTTGTATTTGGGTTCGTGGGGTTTTTTTCCGCGCAAATAAACCATGACAGACTTACAGTAATGTGTTTTCATGTTACAGGATGATCTGAATGGACTTGCTTGCACTAATTGGAAACTAATTATGTGCTTCTGCAAAACTGGTAGGGTTTGACTGTGGGAGGCTCAGGGACTAAAGCACTTCATGCTTTTCGCTTTGGGAGTGTGTCAAAGCTGCTTTATAGAAGTATAATATATATATATAATATATGTAATATATTAAATGGATGTATCTATATATAGGAGACACAAGGAGTGAAATGGTCCGAAGAGTGAACTGATGAAATCTCCTTGCGTCATTGAGATTAAGATACCGGGGACACTGGAAAAGCAGATCCCTGTGTCCTCAGACACCAGAATAAGCATTAACCTCATGGCCTAAATTCTACCTGCAGCAGCTTTATAGCAGTGTAATTGCCATGTGTTTAACCAAATGACCATAAGGGCAATTAATGTGCAATCTATTTTAAAAGCTGAGATGCTATGGCTTTAAAATCTGGAGGTTTTAATTCTTCAGACCTTGCTGCCATATAGCTGCTGAAATTGGGCTTTCGATCTGTGATTTTAAAGGTGTAGGGGAATTGAATTTGGGGGGGTTGAACTAGGTGATCTTTTGAGGTCCTTTCCAACTCCTAATATTTTGTGATTCTGTGAACTATGCCTAGGATTTTTAGATCCATAAATGCCCGTAAGTCTCTCATTGACATAAGTTTCTACGTATCTTAGGACCTAAGATGTATAAGTGGCTTTTACTTCAGGTGCAAAAAAAATCTGGGTTTATGCTTTTGCAACTGACTGAGGATATAGAAACACTGTAGTGAATTAAATCCAATTCATGAGAACTGGCTGAGCCAGTTCTGGGTGACCTGGCAAGGGGGGAAAACTGGATAATAAAGAAAAAAAAGAAGTAAAAAAAGAATGAGAAGAGGGAGGAGAACAAGGAAAAGAAAGCAATGAACCGTTGGTATGATCTGTAAGCTCCAGGGGCACTGATGTTCTGTGCCAGTGTCTTATTTGCATGGCTGTTTGAAAGGAAAAAGCTACCCGGGCAGCTCCACAGCTGGCCATTGGTATTCTGGGGCTGTCCAAGACGCGGCATCGCCCCCGGCACAGCCGCTGACAGCCAAATCCCCCAGCCCTCGCGTTCATCAAGCCAAGTTATCATTTATTTTAAACCCCTTTGCTCTCCTGCGATACCGAGATTACTGAGAATGAGGGAATCTGGATATTTTATTTTCTCATGGAAGTTGCTACTAAAGTGGCATTGAGTAACCGGGATGCTCAGCTCCAACCCACAGGGCTTTCTTAGCGCATTATAGTTCGGCAATTCGGGCTCCATTTTTTCCAGGGTTTCTGTAACGTTATGTCAGAGTGTGATTTAAATGTAATAACAATTGTTTGGCTTGCAATCCAGGAGGAACATGTGGTACCTTTTTACTGTTTTACTATTTTTATAAGTTAAGCTACATCATTTCTTGTTAACTTAGAATATCTGCGGTTCCTAGGGAGAACTTGCATTCCAGATTTTAATTTTTTTTATTCTGGTTCTATGTTCGAAATAGATTTTTATTTTCCTTTTCCAATTTCTTTTTTAAAAAAAAGTTTGTCTTTTAGCATAAATGCAGATAAAACCATCCTGGTCTTGTCACCAGCACCCTATTGCAACTAGAAGTGGAATTAAATGACCTTGTCCAACTGGCTGATTGCCATTAAGTCTGAAATATCTGACTTATCCATGAATTTGCTGTATCCAAGGCAAGAAGTGTCCCATATAATTTTGCTGCTTTCTGAGAGCGGAAGACTGCTTCTCTAATAGAAATTTCACCGTAACCTCTCTTCTCGCGTAGCACCATTCACATGCCCATTAACCAACAGTGACACGAATGTTTGTGAATTTGGACGTCGCATGCACACGTGTTTGTGGAAACCAAATGCTCTGTTTGAACGTGCGGATATTGATGCCAAAAAAGTGGGGGCATTCAGCCAGGGCAGGAAAAGAGACAATACGGCAAGACCCATCTGGCCAAACAGGGCCAGCAAACCCCTCTTGGCTGTTTAATATTGAAACCCCACGCTTGCCTGACGTAGTTTTTAGGGTAGCGCATGTTATCAGTGCTCGTACCGTACATATAGGTTGGGAATTGTACATGGAGGAACAAGCTGATGTGGACTTATGTGATAGATGCTCACATAACCAGCTGAACCCCTGACAAGCTGCTCGTGGATGGGAATAGTTTGTCTCACCCGCTCGGTTGGCTTTGTTTAGAAGTGGACTGAAAATGGAGCCTGAAAGTCGAATTGCACCAGATCTCAGGATAAAAAAGCCAAGCTCATATCCCACTCACTGGTTGCTCTCAGCCTATTGCTTCTCCATGTGTGATAGTAGCCAGGAGATCGATCCCTTGCAACAGCCATCAGCTTCTCACTTACTCTGGACCAAAACCTGAAAATGCATTTTTTAATCTCAATAGTGTGTATTACCATTTAGTCTGAACCTTAAATCTTACCAAACCTGTCCTCAAACCATGTCTAAAACTCATCGTTTTGATTTATCTCCATTTCAAAAGGAGGAGAGCCAAGAGTAGCCAGTTCAATATTCAGCTCACAAAGGACTTGGAAATAGTTGGCAAACTTAACTTAGGATGGTCAGTAACTTCCAAGATTTCCAGTAATTCAGTTATTTAAAGCAATTTACAAGGGTATCTTCAGCTTTTCCATCTGAAGTTCATGTCTGGGATGGATGGTGCAGCTCTCAAAAATTAGAATGCCCTCAGTGGTGCATGGCAGAAGGGCTCTGTATTGGTCGTGCGTGGCCCCGGTATCGGCTGAGGGAAATCAAACCAGTTTTATTTACAAATCTGAGGGAAATCAAACCATTTTCAGTGACAAATCTGTATGTTCCTGAAGTGTGTGCATGGCTTTGGTGAGTGTGCGCAAGGGTCTGTCAGGATTCCTGTACACCGTGTGGTATTTTTGGGGTATGCACTTAGGGTTTGAGTACACGGGGCAGGTTACCAGTGAAATCCTAGCCGTGTAATTATAATGTTATTATTAGGCACGCTTATTCCAGAATAGAAACTACAGAGAAAGCTACACCGCTATAACTATGGCAATATAATTAGGCAGTAGACAGACTTCTTAGTCATGCTAAATTTTCTAATACGGGTCTGATGCAAAGCGGAGAGAATAGCCAGGAAAAACAAGATGACTCTGCAGATTTTGGGAGAGGAGTCTGTGCTCAGGCTGCAGGGTCAGCTTAGAAATCTGCAATAAAAGGATATCCCTTGAGATGGAGGATACAGACTTTGCCTTTAATATTGGACTCAAGTCAGGGACCTGCAGTCTGAAATCAATTCCCGGACAACAACGGAGCATTTCGTATCTTTATTTCTTGGAGAATTTGACCTGCCTCATATGAAGCATCGAAATCCAAAATTTAATCAGCATTTTCTCTCATAAGCTGTATAACATGCTGGGAATCTCGTCAGATCAGAATTTCTGGTGAGATTTCCTATTCCCAATGGCAGAAAATACCACAAGAAAAAAAAAAAAACAACAACTTGCTTTATTCTTGCCAAACCCAGAAATTTCAGAGATGTTCAAACCTAAACAAGTGAAACACCCCAAGTGTTTTGAAATATGCAGAATTTTTTTTGGGGATTCATATTAATGTGACCAGAACTGTTTGCAGTCCCTCTCTGTTTAAGCTGCGACAACCTGACCATGAATGACCAATGAATTGCCCCTTCTCAGCAGTTTGGGCAGATTTCTTGTTTGACAGAATGAGATTTCTTTGTGCTGAACATATTCTGTCTCGCTGAAATCGGTGCTACCAGAGGGCTCGACACAGCTCACCATTTCTTAGAAATGGAAGAAAGAAACCCCAAATCCAAACAGAAATTAGCTCAGCCTGTTATTAGCGGTTTAAAGGGGAGAAGCTGTAATACTGAAGTCTGATGTGGTCCCACTTGCTCCTGAAGAGGGTTAATTCTTTTTTTCTTTAATATTGAAGCGTAAAAAGCAACTTGTAGCTTTCTCTTCTTTCTGAAATCATAAAGAGCTTTAGTGCCCTCTACAGCCACCCCGAATTCATTCGTATCCAGAGCGCTCGGCTCCATTTCTGTATCCTTGTTCTTCTTTCTGTTTCTCAAGTGAGCTGCAATGCGCAGCCCTTTAAACGAGCTTTCAGCACTGCATTAATCACAGGCCTTAATGGGCAAATTCAGCTTTTTTCTCGCTAATATATTTGCATGCTCTTTACGTAACAGAATGCTCAAAAGTACAGTCTGTGCAGCTGGAGAACGACGAGCTTATTTCATTTCCAACCCAGCTATGCAGCGTGTGGTTTATATACCAGAAAGAGAAACAGAAGGCACAATTTTCCTCCCTGTGCACTGACACTTCATCTCTTCTGCTCGGAGCCAACTGCCTCCGATTGTGGATAACTCACGAAAAAGTCCTGAAAACCCCGAATTGCTTTGCAGCCTCATACATTTACTGCGAGTGATTTACAGGGAGCGTAATGGCCCCGTGTGCTGTTTAGAAAATAAAAATGAAGGCATCTTGCCTACGCTTACCGAGCAGTTTCCACGGCCAAAGATTGGAAAGCCCTTTTGCAGGCTGCAAGGCTGATGATGCTCTGAGATTGGGGAAAATCAGGATATAACCATGTGAGCTGGGATTTATGCTGAGCCTGGCCATAGCCAGAGCATCGTTTCACCCTCGTTTCATCCACATTCTTCTGCAGCAAACACGACATCTCTTCTTAGGTGGCTCGATTTAGCCGCAAGCCCAGGTTTTGTGTATTTAGCTTTGCCCTCTGGCCAGCTGCGGTGTTTCCCACCCAGGAGCAGCTCCCAGATGTGTCCTGTCAATACCGCCCACATCTGCTGACCTGCACGGTGGGGTCAGGAACTGTCACAGCCTTTGAAATGGGGCTGCTCCCTCCTTCAGGGCATCTCAGCACCACAACCCGGAGGTGTGAGGCTGAGTTTTCAGCGAAGAGAGCGGCCACCAACAGCAGCTGATGCTTGGAGGTGGCCTTCAGTCACCTCATTCTTGCCCAAATGTGTTAGCGCCGATCATGCTCCAGCGTGACCCAAATCCCTTTAAAATAAGCTCAGATCCACCCATCTCTGCAAGATGCAACTGCAGTTCTGGATCTCGGTGTAGATAAAATCCCACAGACAAGGACAGGATCTCTTAAAGGCTTCGCTGTAAGCAGAAGAGCTTGGGTGGTGCTCAATGGAGCTCTGTTCCCCACCAACCGCAGCATTTACAGAAACTGGCAGCCACAAGTTTTTGGTGGGGAGAGGGGGTTTTCCAGTTGCACACACCATTTGTTAATGGTGGAAACATTGTCCTTTTATTGCTCTGTTACTGTAACCAATGTCTCCAAAATATCCTACATAGGAAAAGTTAACTGATACAGCCGAGCTATTACTTCATCACAAGCTCCCATGACCTGGGGAACTGTTAAAAACCGAAATAATAACAAACCTTATTTACAACTACTAAATTATGCCCATATGTTTCTGAGCAGATCCTTTCATAGCAGATGAATTAACAGGCCAGAAATAATCCATGTTAATGCCCGTATTTTTTTCAGCAAACCCTGATGCTTAATATGGCCAACAACCCTTTTGTTTCACTATGTTTTCACCCTCTGTTCTTAGTTTTAGGGTTTCCTGGAAAATCAAATTATTTATTTATTGGGAGGAGGAAGTGGGAGGGGCAAAAAGAAAAAATTTTCGATTGAAAATATCACTCTCCCTGTGGTGCTTTCGTATCAAAATGTGGATATGAAAGAATACCTTGAAATGAAAACCTGCGTTTCATTTTGAAATGTCAGGCTGAAAACCGTTTTCAGCTTCATATGTCACTTTAATCATATGTTTAAAAATGTGAAAATAGGTGTCTATGGTTCACTTTGAGCACTTTGAGTCTTTATCACGTAACTTCTTTCCCTCATTGCTGACTCTTCCACCCTCCTTCCCCCTCCTTGTCTTCTTTTCTGTGCTGGAAAAAGGCAGAAAAGGCACAAAACTGGCAAAAATATGGTAGAAATGTTTCCCACCTCTTTTTTTTCCCCAGCTAGCACAATGTTGAATTTTTTTTTCAGTTTATGAAAGGTGATAAGCAGAAAGAAAGCAAATATTTTCATTTTTTAATGTCTTCTCACTTTCTATTGTCTTGAATTCAGAACTTTGTATTGACAAAATGTAATGGGCAAGGGAGGCATTCCTAAAATCAAAGATCAAGTAGCAAAGGAATGAATAATCCCAGCCTTTTGGGTACAGCCTGGCCCAAAGTCAAGGTGAAATCACAAAATCACCGAGTGGTTTGGGTTGGAAGGGACCTTAAGACTCATTGGGTTCAACCCCTGCATGGGCAGAGACACAAATGAAAACCTGAAATAAAAAAAAAAAAGGAAGGAAATCTCATGTTTTACCCAGACACGTTGTTTAAAAACATTACATTTTCATTTTAAACGCTCGTTCAGAATATTTGCAGCGAGTGCTTTTGTGTGTTGTGAAGGAGCAGAATCTGTGACCGTTTACAGGTTTATACCCCCCACCACACACACAAATTATGACAGGGGATAAAGTGTGGAGTAGCTGATGACAATAAAATAGGATTAGGCTGGAGCCTTGTCTTCACTTACTGATAGAAAAGGAAAATCTCACAGAAGACAAGTTTAATCCAGCTGTGAGATGCTTCTGGGGTCACAGACGCGTATCACGTACCAAGGAAAGAATAATAGAAATAGGCACATTGGAGCGTTCTGGGTGGATCTAGAATCACTTTATCATTTTTGAGCGATATGGAGAGTTTCTATTTCTGTTATTTCACATGCACTGTGAAAGCAAACAGTGAATCCAGAGTCATTTGGGAAGAGACATCACTGGGACGGAAGAAATGTTAGACTTCAGATTTGTTTTCTACGCCATAAATTCAGCATTTTCATGCTTCTGTTCTTTGTTCAGTTCCACATGCACCCCCTCTCCTTGAATGCACCCTTACAGCATAGAGGTGCGTTGCTCTTGAGATTGCTCCCTATTTTCCATCCAGCTTCTAAAATATAAATATATTTTCTATTCTGCATAATTGATCTGGGTAAGATGTTGTTGTCATATGGCGAGAGCAGCTGACTCCAGTTAACCTTGCTGTTTGAGGCATGACTTGGACCCAGGTACAAGCAGACAGCCACATGCTGCAAAATCACGGGGAAATTTAGGACAGAAAATGATGATGGTAAAGATTAAGGACTCTTTTTAAGAATCAGCATTGTCTGGAAGCTTAACTTATGCTCAAGGGTTTTTTTTTCAGCTTCTCTTTTGGGACGAATAATAATAATAATAAAGATGGATCATTACTCTATCTTCTCCAGCTCCCACTATGTAAAACATACAGGAAATGCAAGTCCCACTTATGGGGAAACTGGGAGGAGAAATTGCAGTTGTGCAAGACCGTAGTTCATTATCAGACTTCCAGTTTTTCAACTTTGCGTAAAAAGCTCATTTACACCCCCCAGATCTCTGGAGAGATCAATGTGTCAAGGAGGCAACGTACGTGAAACCCTTTCAGGCTGCGCTGAGGGGAGCGACCAAGCTCTCAAATCTCAGCAAAACATTGGCAGAGCGGATGAGGAGTGGGGAGTTACGGGACAGACCCAAGGACGTGGTTTTCCATGGAAAAAAGTAGGCAGAGGGAATGAAAGGAGAAATGCAGAGCTCTTAACTTAGCTGAGATGGATCAGGGAGTGTTTCTGTTTTAATAATCATTAGTCTATCGTTTTGCAGATAGCGAAATGGCTCCGTGACTCATTTATTTCATGCCATTTGCCCCAGCCCAGTCTGTACTTTTTGGCTGTTGCTTTTTGTGGCTGCTGACTCGGTTTAACCTGCCTTGACGCTTAAAGGCCCAAATTAATCTTCCGAGCAAAAGATGGCCAAGACCACTAAATTATGTGCCTCTTCATTATCTTTAGGTACCTTCTTAGGACAGATGAATTGCCTCCAAGTCAGGGAAGAAAATCCTACAGGGAGCAAGCAAAGAATAATGTGCAAATACTGACTGAAAAAAAATGAATCCGCACCAAAGGAAAAAAGGGGAAAAACACACATGTCATTTTTTTCCCCCCACTCATTCCGTTTCCTTTCTGTTCACTGGTTCAGGGCCGCTGGTAGAAGATGGAGACATATATTAATTCTCCATGCAGAAAAGTAAATAGTGATCTCCGTCCTTTGGGATTCCCACGTCTGGTCTCCCGTCTCGGAGGAATCTTCCTCCATTGCCTAATGGTCTCCGACCAGCACAGACCCATTTAGGGGATACCGTATCATTTTCTAAAGCCTCATTTAGACTCATACACACACACAAAAAAACATCGCCCTGTCACACCGAAGAGATTTCAACCCCGTAAACCTCCTTTTTTTTCTTTATTTCTCGTAACTGATTTAAAATGCAGGGATGGATTTAAGAAAGAAAAGAGAAGTGAAGGAAGGAAGGAAAGGAAATAGCACAGGAGCTGACTTTCCAGAGTTGCATTAAATGATGGATTTTAAAAGTCCATTTTAAAGAAAGTGGTGTAACTTTTTTAGAGCAAGTGCCTCCCATAAAAAAGAGAGAAGGGAAAAAGACATTATCTGGTCTGGTAGTTTTCAGGAAGTTGTGGTCCCAATTCCCTAAAAATAAAATTTCTTTATGATCATCATTTTGCTTATTACTTCTGCTCTAGTAGCACCCTGAAAACCACAGCAGAACTTGGGATCCTATTGTAAAAACAGATTACTGCTGACCAGATATAGTGTTGGAATAAATCTAAACCAGGGCACTGGTGTAAATACAGAAATTCTCTCCAGAAGAGGCTCGGGAGCTCAGAATTTGTCTTTTCATCTTCACTTTAGGTGAGAAATGCAGTCATCACTATTTGTGAACATGAGTATTGAAGAAATATTTCTTTCAACTTGATGGAAATGTTTGATGGTGACAAGAACAAAATGTTTACGTTGACGATGTTTAGCCTCTGTCATTTCAAGATACACTTTGAAAGAGAAATGATAGCAATAAGTATATATATATTTATATATATTTACCATGAATGATTTGACAGGACCAATAAGTGCCTGTGAACCATTCTGGTTAACACAAAATGACATTTCCTGGTGGGAAACTTTTCTGGATGAAACTCTTCAAACCAACTCAAGCCAGACTGGGAACTGCCACAGGACAGATGAGGCTGCAATGGAAGCTCATAAAATAGGAAGGGCCTTGCTAAAGGGCATCTCGACAGCAGAGCCAGGAGCACGATGAAATCTCCTGCCTCCTTATTCATGGCATAGTTTAGTCTCTAACTATACACGAATTTATTCCCATGTGACAGCGCTGCTGCGCTCCCTGTCCAGAACACCTCACATCTGCCAGCCTGGGGAGAAAAATCAGCCCATCTTTCTAGTAAACGGCTGATTTCATGGGCCACTCTGGTAATGCTATTAAAGACGATGTTTTTAAACAATAAGTAATCTGTTCTCCGGGATATTTGTACAGTGGAATTCCTTTTCCCTGCCTTGATTTTTTTTTTTTTGAGGAAAGAAAACTAAATTGCTATAGGTAATCTAAAACTGTCCTGGATAATTTATGGTAGATAAAATGATTGGTGTGGAACCCATCTCTGAGAGTTTTAACTTTTCTGGGTCAGAACTTGAACTGGTAAAATTTAGTACAGCTCTGAAATCAGCAGAGCGATGATCTGGCCTCGTAGATTTAAGGACGATGAAATATTCTGTAATATTTCAAACCTTTTTGAAGCCTCCAATTGAAATGAATGGGGTTAATTTTGGGGCCTCTCTGAAATGACAGTCTATCAGATGCTCCCAACTTGGGCTTGTTACAGAGCGAGCAAAGTAGTGTGATAATGCAGTGCCCTCTGTGGGGAAAATTACAGCTTTTACCCGAATTTCAGGAGCCCTTAAGTGACACCAACGAGGAGTTTCCTAGTGGAGGAATCTGCATTTTGCCTCTTCTTGTTGCTATAACCTTGGCGAGTTCGTTCTGGAGACTCAGAAACCTTGGTGCCTGTTGTTGTGTTTCATTGCCATGTATGAGCTTGCTATATATTTCCAAAGTTTCCTATGAAAAGCTTTAAACCATTTCTTTTGATTGTAGTCACAGCTCCCTGCAGGAGATAGAGCATTTCAGAGTCTTTTGAAAGGACATAAAATAAATAAACAAGCCTGTAGAGTGGAAGAAACGCTGTGGAAAAACCCCAGCTACGCTGTCTGCATACATTTATAGTGTATATACATCTATGTTTCCAATCTGTTCCCTTTCCATTGCTTTTTAATCCAGATACCCATAGCAGCCAACTCAACCTGCCACAAACTTTAGTGATACCTTGGTCCATGATCATTTGTCCTGTTCATATTTCCACTCAGATCTGCATTAAATAGTGCACAATAGTGCCTTTATGGCCTCAGAAAGCAAACGCCTTTGCTTGAGAGCACAATTATGAGTTTCTAGAGTGTTTTTAATATATTTTTTTAATGTAAATAGAAAAACAGATCATTTTCTTAATGCTCTTCTTGTTTCTGTTTATCAGAAAATAAACAAAGCGACTTGAAGATAAATGTTCCTTGTGATACCATCTCCCTGCATGATCTAGAAGCACAGGATACCAGAAATTAAGAGCAAGCCCCAAGTGTCTATAGCTACCCCAGATCTGGAGCAGAAGGCCATACTGGGAAATGTTTCCAGCTACCTGCAGAAGAGGATCCTGATCAGCTGCATTATCCTACAGATAATGCCAAAAGCTTTGTCTTGCATTCCTGGTGCAGAGCTGATCCCTGGCTTCAGTCCTTTCTGCAATGAGTTGGGCACCCACCCATCCAAGTGGGTGTTATCCCTTCAGAAGGACTCACTCCACCGCTGGCAGCGGAAGGATCCATCTGTCAGACCCCAGGGGATGAGGCAGTTTGGGACACAAGGCTTTTGGGTGCTCAGCCAAAACCGAAACGGCGCTTTCAAACTTTTCAGGCTTTACTTGTTCCTGTGTCAACACATTTGCTTGCTGGGACATGACTGGCACAAGATTTGGTCTTGCTTTAAATAAGATGCACGAGGTAATTTATAGAGGAAATAAACTTCTTGTGGTGGAGCAGTTTTAGTAAAACAGGTATGTGCAGTGCACCTCCTTCGATGTTATTTCAAATGTATGTTATGACTCCAGGTTTTAATTCTGGATTTGGTTCAGCGCAGCTTACACTCTTGCAATCATTCAGACCTTTTCAGGCAAAAGGAGTCTCAGTAAAATGTTTGCTGGCTCTGTGTGAAATGCCCTGATCCATTTTTCTTTCTCAACCCTGAAACCAACCCTACATATGGTCACTTCAGCAAAACAAATCACAGAATCACAGACCGTTAGGGGTTGGAAGGGACCTCAAAAGCTCATCCAGTCCAATCCCCCTGCCAGAGCAGGAACACCCAGATGAGGTTGCACAGGAAGGCGTCCAGGCGGGTTTTGAATGTCTGCAGAGAAGGAGACTCCACAACCTCTCTGGGCAGCCTGTTCCAGTGCTCTGTCACCCTCACTGAGAAGAAGTTTCTTCTCAAATTGAAGTGGAACCTCCTGTGTTCCAGTTTGTGTCCGTTACCCCTTGTCCTATCATTGTTTGTCACCGAGAAGAGCCTGGCTCCATCCTCGTGACACTCACCCTTTAAATATTTATAAACATGAATGAGGTCTCCCCTCAGTCTCCTCTTCTGCAAACTAAAGAGCCCCAGCTCCCTCAGCCGCTCCTCAGAAGGGAGATGCTCCACTCCCTTGATCATCTTTGTAGCCCTACGCTGGACTCTCTCCAGCAGTTCCCTGTCCTTCTTGAACTGAGGGGCCCAGAACTGGACACAATATTCCAGATGTGGTCTCACCAGGGCAGAGTAGAGGGGGAGGAGAACCTCTCTCGACCTACAACCACCCCCCTTCTGATACACTCTTCAAGCCATGATTTCCACCCAGATAGCCACTACATGTGAACTGATACATACTGGGTCTAAACCTTCCAATGAGAATAGCACTGCCTTTAGACTTACAAACCATTATCACAACAGCCTCTTTATGGATAACCCAAACTTACACACAACTATATCTACATAATTTAGCTGAGACTCAAAATCCAAATAGCTATTAATTTCAGAAAATCCAAACTTAGCAGAAGGAATGGTTTCCTTTTGGATGGCCTGTGTTTATTTAAACCGTGCTTTGGTCTCTATGATTAGTGCTGCTTTCTTGCTCAGGATATGGAGAATTGCAAATGTTAATTTTTCTGACACACTATAATTATTGCAGACATCAACTGTTTTTATGCACTTCTCCAAAAATATGGTCGATAGTGTTTGCACAGGAAATTCTGGCTTGCAGGGAACGCCCTGGATTTCATCCGTTCTCGCTTGTAACTCAATCTCTTTGAAAAATCAGAAAATACCTGGTTTTACTTGTCCAATTTGTGAGTTGCATGAAACGTTGGTCTTTGGTCTAGACATTGCTCCTATCTCCATGCTGCCTGTATAAATTTTCCAGGAATACCTTCTCTATGTCCTTAAAAATGTTCCTAGCATTCTTCTCAAAGTGAAAATATATTTATAGATATAATTTCTGCTGCTTTTTTCAGTATGAATGGAGAATCAACAGGAAGTCACAGTCTAGTATGGTGCAAAGGGAGAACCGGGTCACTTGGACTCCAAGTCCTCTTGCCATCATTTTCCATCACTGTCCCATCATGTCTGTAATTAGTGGTGCATTCGATGGCAGCAGGGGTATTGATGGATCAGTTTTATGCAGCACTACTGAACATTCTGCAATTCAGTGCTAAATTCCAGTTTTAGCACTGGTCACTGGGCAGAGGCCACTTCTGCATCACTTTGATTCTTAGTGTGGGATTTGGTTGAGCTGAGCAATGAAATATCTTCAGTCTAGATATCCAGCCCCAAGAATCTCTTCATTGACTCGATGATCTTAAAGGTCTTTTCCAACCAAAACCATCCTATGATTCTATGATTCATTTTTAGCTACAGAAGGAAGGGAAAAGACAAAAAGGAAACCCATCAGTGGTCACATCCAATGAGTTACCATCACTTTGCAGTGTAGACATCCCCCTCACCACATTCTCCTGCCTCAGTGTCTTTCCCATACACAGAATACAGCTGGCTTTCACAATGGTTACACCTCTGTCTTCTCCCTCTGCTTCATCCAGTAAAAGCTGCTTTAGCCAGGACTGTGTACACCCAAACCCATGGCCTGTGCATTCATGTCATCGTTGGACACATGCTCAAACCTCGTTATTTAAAATCATCACTGCTACCAGCTGAGCATTTGTGTCTGTAGAGTAGTAAGAATTAAATTCAAGATAAAATGAAAACAGCCCCGTTTCTCAGGCAAGCCTTACCTAAATATCAAATACTGCGCACCAGGAGCAGTTCCAAAACATTATTTGCTATCCTGATCTGGCCTAGGGACAAGAATATTACTTGTGCAGACTCTAGCAGCACTGCACAGGACTTTTATGAGAAGCTATCCTGCCAATTGCTGCGACTGGAAACATTTGCATGCTGAATACGTGGATTATGGAGAGATTTTTGTTTGTTTGTATTGGGATTTTGTAGTGCGTGCAATGCTGGAGACTTAGTTTTCATTTGCATGTGTGTATCTATAGAATGCATTCCTAATTGGAGCCCTTTTAATTGCTTTGAGTGGCTAGACCAAGTGTGGATTACATTTGTCTGGAAATAAGACTTGTGTATGTAGTGCACTTCAAATAAAAGAAATTTTAAAAAAGAAATGGTCTAATGGATCTATCTACCTTGAGCACTTATGTATCTCTCTGCCTAATATCTGGTTACCTCGCAAATGGGAATTCTTCAACACAACATACTTCCATCAAAAAGAAGGATGACTTGTTGAAAACACCCGTTTTTGTGGAAATGGGTCAACTCTGGCAAATCCTCTTTTTTTTGGAACAATTTCTTATGTGCAGCTACTAAGAGGCTGCCAGAGTAGCCCGAGTAGTTAATGATCTCTTGCAACGTCTGGGGCTATCAACTTCGAGTTCCCGTCAGAAAGGTGTGACTTCGGAAGATGTGGTGTGATGGAAGGGTGGCTGTGTCAACCCAATGTCCTGTCGCATAGGAGAAATTCAGCCTTGAGTCCTCAAGGTCATATATTGGGCAAAAATCTACAGCTGGAGGAATTTCAGTCTGGCTGTTCTTATGAGCAGGTCTTCCTCTGATTGGAGTCAGAAAGCAAAGGTAAACACGAGCTGGGTGATTTCTGTCAATGCCAGAAGGTACACGGTGCACATCTCTGAGAACAAAATGCTGCATGATAAATAGTTCCTGAGAATCAACAACAAAAAAAGGGTGTTTAACTTGATCTAATTTTGTGTAAAAGCAAGAGCTGATGACAGCCAGCCAGTCAGGGCACATTGCAGATGGTGTTTTTCATGGCTGTAATCTAATGTCATAGCTTTTGCAGAAGTGGAATTAAAAATCTTCAATTCTTTGTGGTGAAGACAGACAGATGCTTTCCTGCTTTAATTCCTGAGTGGCCATAACATGTTCGTTGACATTTCAACTTGATGTTTTAATTGGCTGATTTGAATAAAACTCAGACAGGTTGTGTTGCTCAGTTTTAGTTTGTGTCTCCCAGCCCAGCAGCCAACAAAAAGAAGACAGCAGGACAAGGAGGGGCACTGACTTTTCACCTCTCCGATTCTCTCCGTGTTTTGTTTAGCTCTTAATATATTTAAATTCATGCCTTGTTAAATTAGAACTGTATCCTGGAGGGACCGAAGTCAGCCACTGAGCCCAAAAAGAGGGTGCCCAACATTCCTCCCAATTGTCCAGGAGAATGTTTTCTTTAAAGATTCTTTTTATAATGAATCCACTTGTTTTTCCTGCACAGCTCTAAAAACCCACACGTAATGTACCTCACATCTCAGGGGTGTGCAGCAATCCTGGAACCAGAGGAGGTGGTTCCTTAATCTTTCCAAACCGTGGAGGCCACTTGCTGGGGTGGACCACACCTCCCCGTTCCCACCATCCCAAGGAGAAGGGCAAAAGCTTCTCTAAAATACATGCACATTTCTGTGTCTGCAGCAGCAGCACTTTCTAAAGGCTCATGAACTGATCCAAAATCACTTTAACCCGTCAAGGAACTGAAGCTTTCAAGTAAAGAAGGCTGTGATCTTGCTAGCCTGGATGGCTGTAGAAATCAGCCCAGCTTTGAGCAATAAATGTTCCTTGCCAGAAAGATGAAGGGTCAAGAGGACTGGATGGAGGGAAAAAAGAGGAAAAGGAAAGCGAACATTTAGCACATAGCCTGATCTACCTGGTGTTTTCCTTCTAAGATTTGTTCAGGACCTGCCTACAAACTGCTATTCTCCTCCTAATACTAAAAAAATTAGAGGTACCGAAAGCCATGCACTTGTTCATGTGCTGAATGCCTTATAACAGAAGTACACCAGCATCACCCTTGGTTGTTTTTTCCCCCCTTAATTTTTTTCTTAAGTAAAGACACATATCTATACTAATTTGGTCTGAATTTTTCTCTCTCTGTATGTAAATGCAAACCATAAAAGGATATGCAGATTCTGTCTTTGCCCACTTAGGTGAGCAGGTAAAGCTGACGATCAGCAAAACCACCGCAACTTCCAAATATTATGATTGTGTACAATTATATAGTTGAGTTATAACTGTGTATGTGTGCACAAGCACGCTTGCATGTGTTACAGCTCAGGGATATTTAGTCTTTGAGAGGATGACAGGGAGAACGTGAGGTGTGCTTCGTGTCTTAAGCAGGAGGTATCTCAGGTACCACAAATGAAGCCCGATCTGAGCGGGAAGTGAGTTTGCTCGTCCCAGGTTAGTGCTTGAGGTGGAAACCCGCAGCACAAAGCCGCCACAGCCCATTAGCAGAGCTGGGCATCCATCTCTGTCACGGGGAAGGTCAGGGCTCAGTGAGCATGGAATCCGAATTACCTTCACCCTGGAGAAACGGGATGGAGGTCACTGCCAGGGCAGCATCAGAGAAGCCCCAGCACAGGCTGCTCCCTTCCCAAAGAGAGATTTCAGCTTTTCAACACTGAAGAATTGTAGAAACACCATGATTTTGCTCCTTTCTGTAAGCTCTCAGAGCAGAGCTGTCTTCTTGCCCCTCTCCCAGTCCTTCATGTTCCTGTCATCCATTTGCACCACACGTAGCTGTTTAGTCTGCCTGAAAATCCACATCAGATTCCAGAAATAAGCCAGCAATAATAAATCGGTGCCTCGTCTCACTGCAATAAGGAATGCCTTGCCTACAGTGGGTACATTTTAATTCTTTTTGATACATAGGTAGCTTTGCTGAGAAAAAAAATTAATCAAACTGTCAAAACGTGGAACTGCAGTTATCTGTGGAGCGAATCCCGAGCAGATATTATTTGTCATATTTCCGTCAGAACTGGTTCTTTGACGATTAGTCAACCTAAACCCAGAAACTGGGCTGTAACGGTGGGAGAATGAGACAAATCGATGTGATCCTCACATGTTTCCTATGGAACAGAGGTAAGTCCATATGAAAGGAGTCCTGCTGCGGTCCCTGGCCAGTGCTGCTGTTTGGAGGGATGAGCCAGTTCTTGCTGCTGTCCACAGGCCCTTACACCAGCCTGGGCTCTTGTCCAGATAAATCTCCTCCTGCTTTTGTTAAGAACTGCCCAAAGACCAACTAAAAATAACATTTTTCATTTCAATCTTTGGCTAAAACGATGCTAAAAAAGCAAAGCACACAGAAAAGAGCAGTGAAATTAAAAGGCTCTGCATGCTAAACTTCTTGATACATTTTATTTTTGGATGAATCTTACTTAGAAAGCCCTCCTTCACTAAAACCCAATTCAAAATTCACCCAAACACTTCTAAATCCCATCGACTTGGGTGAGAATGTTACACATGTTCTGATGGACAGAATCTGAGCATATGTGCCGATACTTAGCAAGAAATTGAGACATATTTTGTTCACGTAGCCGAAAGGAAATTGTGCTTTACTGTATTGTTTACCCTTCCCAGTGCTTTAATTTTCCCTTTGTTTAATATTTCAGCAGAAGCCATTTATCTTTGCTCATGATCAAATAAACTGGGTGGTAAAATAACGGATATACAATTCATTGGGAGAGGGAAAATGGTATTATAAGGTAGACCAAAGGGATATAGCTTGGAAATCCAGTAATGTGTGATTTGCTACCTCACGCTTGCCTCAGTGCCCGAGGGAAAATATTGTTTTTTCATACCGAATGAAGATATAGATTATCCTTTAACAGCAGTGCGGTGCAGGGGATTGCAGCTCGGAAAGCCGATACCCAAGTGCATACAAGGACCATATCCAATTCAAAGCAAGATCTTTCTCCTCGGTGAAGATAACAGTAATGAAGGTAGCAATCGGGATTTTTGAAGCAGGAGTAGCTAATTAGGAAAGAGAGGCAGAGGCTCAAGTGGTGGGTGGGTCAAGCATCAAGAGCAAAATTATGCTGAAAAAAAACCAGAGATTTTTTTCCTTGGTCCATTATGGCCTTGATCCAAGGCCAGCGAGGTCCTTCCATGGACTTCAGGGGCATTTTCAATGCAGAAGACCAGAATGAACCCAACTCCCAACCTGGCCCTATAATGAACGTTTCTGTGGGTATAACACAACTTGAACTGCTACTAGAAGATGGGAAATTTTAGAATATTGTTCCCATTTAATCTCTTTTTTCACCTCACTTATCTTTCCATCAGTAGCTCATGGGGTGCAGACACTGATCAGCCTTTTTCTGCTGTAACGGTTACTTAAATAAAAGGTCCTAATGCTCCCTATGAACTTACAGCATGGTTCAGGATGTTCATCACTTCACTTCCTTCCTTTCATCGTTTGTTCCTATTTTCCTAGAGGAAGAAAATGGGAATCTAATACTCCTGTAAGTGGCACCTATTTGATTACAAACACACAGGAAAAATATCACTTGCTCTTTCTAATCTGTTTCTTATTCAAATTTCTTATTGAGCGCCCTTTGCCTGGCAGACATGCAGACTTTCTACAACACAATCAACCAGAAAACAGATAAATTATATAGATTACAGTTGTTATTTCCTACCTATTTTTTGCAGCAAATTGCTAAATTCAAATTAATTAAGAAATCTGCCACGAGTATCAAAGCTGTTTTTAAAATACCTTCTTTTTTCCTCTGATCTGAATTTTCTAGTTTGAAGAGGGATTAACCAAATTAAGAACAGGAAAGCGTAACAACATGACATGCCTTTGAGGACCAGCCTTAATTTTTCCAGCATATCTCATCTAACCACATGAATATTTTTTTCCTGTGAAGTAGTATTTAAATATTTATTTTAAAATGGTGAAGTGCCTTCAAATAAAGACACAAATAATTTTTCACTTGGCAGGCCAAAGATCAAATAAAATACCTAAAGGTGGTTCAGATATTGGCATTTATTATTTTTTATAAGAAAAAATGCACCCTAGAAGACAAGCTCAAAATACTTGATTATTTTTGGGAGTGGACTGTTGGTAAGAAACCACCATGCTATCTCAAATTTTTGAGAATGGAAGATAAATTAGACCAGAATTCATAGGCATGTGTGTGTTTATGTGCTGTATATATACTTTCTTTTTAAATTTTTATAGATTCAAAGACTGGTGATGTTTATGGGTAGGGAAACGTGACATTCTGCTTATATCAGTGTTACAACTACAGTGACTGAAGCTTCAGTTTTTCAATAAGTAAATATAACATTTTCAATTTAGAAATCTTATTTTTCTGCGTAAAGTCTCTGGAGCCTTTTAGTGAGGCTGAGCTCCCACCATCACCTTGGCCTTAGTGGCGTCGTGCACTTGGGCATCTCTTATTTGTTCATTTTTCACAAAATTTTAGCAGCATAATATCTCCAACACTTCTACACCTACATGAAAACATACAGAGTTTTTAAGAGTATTGTAGATAAATGGATTCACCTGTATTCAGATACAGGTGCACTTGGAGTGTAATCAGTTCCTAAGTAAACTAAGCTTAAAAAATGACAAGAGAAATCAAAGACAAAAATAACACCTTTGATTCCTACAGAAGGGATCTGGCACGGTTGTGCCCTCAATGCAAAACTTCAAGCTCCTTTCCAGGAACTGAAATGTGTTTTTTCCTGGCATTTATTTTTTTAAAAAGCTGATATTTTTCATCCCTCTTTATTTGTTTCTTCGTAGCAGAAAGATTTCTGTTGTAGTATCAAACCTTTCTGTTTATTAAGATTTTTAAAATTCTTGCTGCTTCTTTCTCTAAATTATTATTATTATTAAAAGGATTCAAAATATTTTTTCATAAAAGCTGTGGAGTAAATGAAAAGGCAGCAGCACTGGACTTCACGAACATTATTGAGGCATTAGATGGATATTTACAGTTAGGAAAAGACTTCGGTTATCTTAATTTTTCCATTTAATGGACATGACAAACTCAGGCCCTGTTACAAATGTTTTCTCTAAGCGTAATTGTCAAACTCATCTAGAAATTTGGTGCAATTTTTGCCCCCATCTCTGCTAAATCTGTCTCAGATTTTCATGGCACAAGATCAACAGGGCAAGAGGTGTTTTCCTCAGCGTTTCCCTTCATAAAAACACAAAAGCCTGCTTCCAACACTAAATGATGTTTAGTTAGAACCCTATTTCTTGATGTTACGATGGAAACTTTTTATAGTTTGAGTTCCTAGGAGAAACTTGCTGTGTAGACATGAACAAAGAAGGGATGCGGAGAGTTTGGATAAGAAGAGGTGATGTGGAGGCACTTTGCTACGGAAAGCCCAGGGGTAGAATTGTTGAATTATTTGGTTGGAAAAGACCTTTAAGATCATCAAGTCCAACCAAAACCTGTCCACTAAACCAGCAGTGGACCAAAACTAAACTGCATAAAGGCAGTGTCTGCTCCAAGGCATAAATTAGATGGCATGGGATGGAGCGGGTAGATACGCCAGGAGAAGACAGCAGTAAAGCCAAACTAATCACTGCAGCTTCATTAATAGCCAAGAAGCCGAACTGAGCTTTCTCTGCATGCTAAAACACTCTGCATTTCAGAGTGCAGGAAGGAAAGCGATTTATAATGTTAATCCCACTTAACGAGAGCTACTCCTAACGATGCCAGCCTGCCCAGGCACACTACAGAGAGATGTTTTCTGTCAGCATTGCCAGATTTATTGTCCATTCATCTCTCTTCTGAAGTAGCAGAGGGAACACTCGGTGACAACTTGTTTATCTGATGGACTGTAAATGTTATCACAGAGAAACCATTTATGTCATTTAGAAACATGTTTTTTTAATAATCAAAGATGTCATTGTGGTAAAATCAGTTGCATAGATGACACTGCCACTTACGAGCATTCATTCATACTCAAAAATACAAGCACATAAAAAAGAATGGAGACAGCATTGGCGCAGGCTCAAAAGGCAACATGGATGAATTGTAGGAGGCCTCAGATGTTTATTAATACACATTGCAAGGATGATGTGGGTTACAGGGACAAGACCTGCTCTGAAGGAACTGATGTAGACTAGATTATGCTGTGAACCTTTACTAAGATTTTTCATTCAATTATAAAGGTCCATTCTGAAAAAAAACCCAAAACATAACAAAAAATCACCAAAACCCCCAAGTTACAGGCTACAATTTGGCAATGCTAATAACACCTGACACTGAAAGCAAAGATGGTCTGCAAAAGGTTTGTGGCAAGCAGAGTGGGGGTCCAGACACCGCAGACAACACATCCTGGCTATGAGTGAAGATGTTGACTTGGACTGATTCTGCTCAGAGAGAGATGGCAAATTGAGGAATTCATCATAACAAGCTGTAAAGCAGGACATTAAAAGAGACATTGGGTTAAAATATACTAAACAACAACAAAAAATGGGGTTAATTTGTTTTCAGCTGCTGGTTACATTCCTCAAGGTGAAGTTTGGTTTTGCCTCTTGAACTAGCTCTAGAGAGGAGATACACACCATGTGCCCCCAGTTGCTCTTGCGTACAGAGCTGGAGAGAGATGTTTGCCAGAGGTTTGAACTCTGGAGAGTGTGGCCTTTCCCTCCCGACGTTCATTTCCAGCTGTTTATTTGAATGTGACTTTCGGGCTGGCGAAAACGTGCTGGATTAGCAGGCCTTAAAAATTCAGGACTACTGATCCAGGCAGCAGGTAAAGCAGAGGCAGCTGTCTCTCTGGCATCCGAGGATGGTAAATATTTGGAGGCCAATGGGTGACTGTAGTTTCTAACACAGCTGAGGGTTTGCCTGACTTTTGTTGTAGGAATTCGCACTCAACGGTATAGATGTCCACATAAAGACAGCAAAATATTTCCACATTTGGAGAGTTGTGCACGTCAAGGCCAGAGGGAGCATGGTGTTAATGAGCCCGTGACACTTGCACAGGCCGAATTATTTAACCCCTTGGCTTCTACAGTAAAGGGATGTGTTCAGCCCCTGGCAGTAGGAGATCCACAAAACCATGCCTGAAGGAGATGGTGCACCATGGAAAACCACCCATTGTCTTTAAACTCGGGGTGTTCAACATCTTGATGGGTTCAGAAGCTCCAGGGATGAGGTCTAACCTGTCAAAGGCCAACTGGGCGAAGAGGGATCCAAATCTCATCAGGACAATAAAGCAAAGCATCGCACAGGCTTGTGCGGCCAGGCGGGGTCTGTCACTCTCCATTAGTTGATCCGCGCGATCGCTTAACTGCCCCTTCCCTGCTTTGTGTTCTCTCATGTGTCCCGGGCTTAATTCCACCAATAGACAGAAAACTTCCTATCGTGCCAGTCACAGAGACAATTATAGAAGAAGCTTTTTTTTGTTTTGTTCTTCCCCCCTCCTCTTTATTTCAGTTTAGAGAAACAAAGAGGCCCATTCATTCAATTTGCAGCCGAGTCTCTCAGCTTATGTAAATTGTTAAATCACCCATGCGCTTTCTTTTTAGCCATATTGCAAGCAGTGAATTTCCATACCCAGTTTAAACTTCACAATTGATCTATCCCAACAAACACGGAGAGTGAGAAAGATCAAGAGTTTCATCTTTTTTTTTGTCCTCCTTTCTCCTGGTTAACCAATACGTTATACTTCCATGGAGAATAATGAAAAGAAATCAGAAGTCTTTCAGGAAAAACCAAGTGGAATAAAACCTTGTGATATAATTAGGAGATGCCTGTGGACTTCATTTGAGCTTTATTTGTTTCCATCAAGGCATAATTTAATGCAGAAGCACGGCTAAGCTTCCATTTCTACTTTCTGTAATTTTTTTTTATCAGTTCTTACAATTGTTACTTTACAGTTTAAAATAATGAGAAGTTCCTTGGGAAAACTCTTTCTTCTGCTCAATTATTGATGCTTACATTGATGTGTTAATATTGTAGGATTTCTCTGGAGCAAGAAACTATAGCAACGTTAGAGTTACTCTTGATCAATTAATGGTGCATGTTAACAGGAGTATTTTGTTTTCCTTCCTGAGTATCTCAGTTTCCCTGCACCTCTCCATGGTTCAGTTTCAAAAAGGAAAAGAACATTATAAAATCTATCCAAGGCTTGGCCACTTGGGGACACTTATGCTTAGTTTTTGGCCAGCGACTTTTTGCAAAGGATTGAGAAGTTCTCCTGCCCTTGCAGCAAATCAAGGCCATGGTCTCCTGCATGGCCACCCCTCCTGGAGACCCTGCCCCTTGCTTTCCAAGAGCTGGGCCAACTGGCTTTGCTCGGAGACCCCTTTGCAGGAAATCATGCACATCTAGGTTGGTTAATAAAAGAACATCTCATATAGCACAACACTTACGTGCATGGTTCACTTCTATGGGCTTTACATGGAGATTTCTTCTGGTTGAGAAAAACGTGTCCACCTGCACACAGCGATGAAAAAGGCAATAACTTAAAAAAAAATAGGGAGCAAAACACAGAGCTGGAAAAAAACCTGGAGCTAAGTTTATGAACACGAAGACTAAAAAGCAGAGCAGAAAAAGTCCCATCAATGCCTATATGATTTTTACCTTTGGCAGGACAGGAGAGCGAAGCCTCAATGTGTTAAAACAAGGACTCTGGCACTGTGTACTCTGGGTGGGCTCAAAAAGTCTGGTATCCATTAGAGCCCAACATTCAGCCGAACCAAGAGATTAATTCTCTTGCAGGAACCTGGGCAAACCAATAGCAGCAGAAAGTTAATCAAGCACTGATCCTCCCAATCCACTTAATCACAGCCAGCTGCTACTTAAAGCCTAAGAAGAGCAACATCCCCAGGGCAGCCCTTTTGGAGGAGGGGAGAAGCAATTGAGAGAGAGCACCCTGGATGGGAGAAGGGCATTAAAAAGTTAATAAAATAAAAGTTAATTCCCTCAATCAAGGAGGTAGAGAATAGTTCTGGGAAGTTCTAAAGCTCCCAATATTAATTTCTTCCCGCCTTCCCAGCCGCTTATCCCTGGAAGGCATTTGATTTGTACTAAAATATTTGCTCATAACCCAGGTTTCCTCCTGGAGTGTACACAGACTGTGCAGTCCCCGAGACTTGGCTGTGAGTTTTTTTCCCCTCTTTCATTCCAAGTGTCTCTAAAATCTTAAAAACACTGACCACGCCAATTCAGTTTACATTGGCTGGGCAATCTTGTCTTCATTTTCTTTTGAGGTATGTATGGTCTCTTGGCCATGTCATCCTCTTAATATAAAATTGTGCCTGTTTTAACAAATGTGTTATTCCCCATTTGAACTTTATTGGACTGGAACTTTTTGAGGGGTTCTGACAGGATTTTAGGTGTTTAAGCTTCCATATAGGAAATCCCTAAGTACATCACAGAGACCTCTTTGCAAAACACTTGAACACTTCATGTGATGTAGGAAAACGCTTTTCTTCCTGAATTCTGATTGGGGAATCTGAGATACTGATGGATTAAGTGACTTGATAAAATTACCTGGGATGGCTGTGGCAGAGGGAAGATTTAAAACCAGAGTGTTATTATATTAACCAGCTCACAATCTCTAAGGACCGGGTTGAAGCCAATGCAAGGATGAGGTCCTATCTCCCAGTTAAAGCCAGTTAAAACACAAGCTGTCACACCAGTTGGTGTCCCTCCATCCTGGAGGACACGTGTGGGCAGGGACACCAACATTGCCAGGGTCCCCACAGGGAATGGTCACATTTGGGCTGCGCTATCTTCAGGCTTTCCCTATGGATGGAAATCCCAGTCCAGCATGGCAAAGCCCGGGGCAAATTTCCCATGTCCTTGCAATATTATGAAATAAAACTCCACTGCATTCACCATTTTAACTCGAGTCTGCTATAGGCAAGTTGTTTTTTAAAGGAAAGAAGTTGTCAACAGAAGCAGCTCCGTTTAGTTTCACTGGACTCCCTCTTTTTCATGAATCTGCACAACATTTTTCTAAAATGCAAAGTATTGGTCAGCAGTTTCATATTGCTGGATGTTATCTTTGCCATGGCAAATACATTCCATAATACTTTCCCTAATATTTAGTTTTCTGAGAAGTTTTCCACTAAAGAAATATTCCTGCATATTAAAAAAAGCAGCGTCTTGGACACACCGCAGACTTTCACTTTTTTTCTTAGGGCAGGAAATGTCAAAATTTTAAACAAGTATTTCTGTATACACACACACACACACACAGAGACACACATGTGCATTCTTAACGTACCATGATAGGAAAAAAACACCCTGGAGATCCCATCAGCATTCTGTTAGAAAGTCACCGTTCTTTTGAAGGTACATGGCTCACCTTATAAAAATCAGTTGGGCAGTAGTTTGTGCTCTGTTTTAAAGATGTCTACATAATTACAGATTATTTTCTTGGTAAGCTATCAGCGAATATTCCCACTCTTCTGTTGGCAAAACACCTTAACTAGAACAATCTTTAGGGGGAGTTTCCACTAATTTTGGTAATTTTCTGTAATATAGCTTGACTGACCTCTTTAAATGGATGCGGGTGGAATTTTCCATGTGGCTGATAGAAAATCTATTTGAAGTGAGGGTTTTCCATTTCTTGCTTTGTGTTTACCAATTGTGCTAAAAAGTGTCTTGTCGCATTAACTAGTGTGGTAGCCACTGGTTGCATTCCTCCCTTCCCCAGCTGTGTGTGCTGCAGTGGTTCTGCAATACAGATGTGCTGTGGTGCTCGCTCCCAGAGGTGCTCGTTTCCAGTGGCTGGACATTGGTGAGTGACAGCACAGTGAAAAGCCAGCCTGGATTTCTGGGGAGAAGTTCTGTCATCAGTCACTAATCACCAGGATCCCCCTAGCCATTAAAAACCAAACGGAAGAGAATGGTTTCAAGGAGCTGAATATATTTTTCATACACCATTAATGAGATGATTTAGGTTGAGGAACATTAAGGACATCAAGTGATGCTCAGGAGAGACCTTGAACATTAACGGATGCAGCTTAATTCAAAACTCCCTTTCTACGGCCATTTAAAAAGTGATTTATTATCATCACACACCTGAAAATGTCTGCAAGGCGTTGCATTCCTAAAAACCAGATTCAGAAAAGCCATTAAGGACATGCTCAAATAAACTCATTAACCCAGAGCTGCCTGACTATGAGCAGGGGAATCATTACGAATCACCTATTTTACACCAGGTTGTATTTTCTCTAACAATTCTCACCACAGCGTTCATGTTATCCATTTCCACCCTTCATCTTTTTGCATATACCCCTGCAATTAGTAGACGACTCTAACCCAAAGTGATCATCCTTTGATCAAGAAAATTTGCAGATCACTTCGTAAATAATCTGCTTTACTAGAATTACTGCAATCCATAACAATTGTTAGCCATTTATTATAGACTCACAGCATGGTTCAGGTTGGAAGGGACTTTAAAGCTCATCCAGCCCAACCCCTGCCATGGGCAGGGACACCTCCACCAGTCCAGGCTGCTCCAAGCCACGTTCAACCTGGCCCTGGGCACTGCCAGGGAGGGGGCACCCACAGCTTCTCTGGGCAACCTGGGCCAGTTCCTCACCATTCATTTGGACTGAAGTTATCACAGAGCACTTTACACCAGCTCTGCCAAGCCCCTGCTCCTGTGCGTGCCTGGTGCTCGGTGACAGGGGAGTGAGCACAGACTTGGACCCCTGGGATCCCACCACGCTGCCCCCAGTGCTCGGCTGAGGAGGAAAGGTCAACCCCATCCCTGGCGGGGATGACACAGCTCTGCGGTGTGAAACCTCCGTGAGATCAGATGGAAAAGTTTAACGCTACCCCGGCAAGGTTTTGGTGGATGAAGGATGGAAAAAAACTTGAAGAACATCCTTAAAATGTAAAACATCTTGGTCTTTTAATAATCCCATGCGGTATGTTTTCACTTTAGCAATAATTGTATTTTCTTTTTTGCGTATTTTATTTAACAACATTTCAGGGCCCGGCTAATCTGTTCCATCTGTCGAGGGAGCGAACAATGTGCTGAGCACAGAAACAACTGCCTTTATCGGGCTGTGGTGGTTTGCAGGAGCAATCCAACACCCTGAGTAATTCCCTGGGAGAAATCACAGCCTCACCTACTGTGGGTGCTGCCACCTCCACTGCTATCGGTAACCACACCACAGCCGCAGGTGTTACAAAGGTTCAGAAGAAATTTATGCTCGAAATATATCAGTGCGACAGTAATTGCAAGGAGATAGATGAATGCCTTGCAAGAAATAAAAATAATAAATGCAGCTTTTCTAAAGCTGATGTGAAGGCTTGTAGTGGCGTGTTTATGTTTCAAATTAAGAGTGTATATGTTATATACAACGATATATATTATACAATATTTTATCTTGCCATTTTCAAATCAAACAAAGCATCCTAACCAGCCTAAGAGGTGTGACAGTCATTATTTAATAGCCACGCCGCAGCATCTTCACCACCCCATCCAGGGCGCAACGTTAAACAGAGAAAGAAATACAGCAGGAAAAATCCTCTGCACTATTGCACTCCGTGATTCATCTCAAAGCAATGCTCTGTGGCAAAATCCCTCTTGGCTACCTCCACCTGTAAAAAGAAAGGTGTTCCAGCATTCATCTCCCCGCAGCCCACAGGTGGGTGTAGCACAGGTTGGGTGCCGTTAGGACAGATGTGGATGCTCCTGGGCAGATGTTTCTTGCAGGCAGAGGGACCGCGGTGCCCAGCTGAGCCCATCCTGCCCTCTACAAACCCAAGGGGGCTGTGAGTGGTGTCAGTGATACAAAGCAGCAGTCAAACAACCTTCACAATTAGCTTAAAAGCTGGTTTTTATTTCCGGAGCGGTACAACCCAGCCCAGGTGTAGTGGTGTGGATCTGGCTGTAATAAGCACGGCTCCAAATTCCCCTCGCTAGAAAAGGTAACAGTCCCTGATGAAATGCAGCGCTTTCTGGAAAGGATCATCCCCCGCTGTTTACTGTGCGGTGACACGCAGGCTTAGCACAAATATGTGGAGATAAAATCTGGGAGGGGGAGAGCCAGGCAAGCAGGAAAGGTGGAGCTTGGTCCAGCTGAGGTTTGGTCCAGCCGTGGGAAGGCTCAGGCTGGCGATGCAAAACTGAACCTGGGCTATTCCATACCTTAGGAGGATCTGGGGATGGAAAAGGAGCGCAAAATTCAAATATTTACAGGGGGAAAAAGAGGAGACTTGTAGTAGCAACTTGATTTTAAGACATTCAACTGCTTGAATACATGTAGCAGATGGGGTTGTTGCAGCAAGTCCAGGACGGGGGCGTACTGTGGGAGATGCTAATGAAGAAGTTGTGGTTTGTATTATTTAATTTATTATACTGTTTGGCAGTTTATTCCTGGAGTATCTCATCTACATATACAGTATATAAATGTTGCTTTTCTTTTTCCCTAGCATGTCCAAAATATTGTGTTTGATTTCCTATTTTTGATCATTTTTGCACAACCGCAGAAATCCCACACTTCGCATCAGAAGCAGCTTGAATAAAAAAAACCTCAGAATGAAAAGAAAACAGCCACGCTTGGAGGCCACATCTTCAGACACGGACCAGTTCCCGCTGTCTGCCGACGCCTACAGCGCTGCGCACATTTATTTGAAGTGAGGACACGCTACATGGGGTGCAGTGTTTGTTTCTCCACCAAAATCCTGTCTGATATTCTGGGGTGGACCATTTTGAGGGTGATGAAGGAGCAAGGTGGTGATATGGGCAATGTATACGTGCAATGGCTGCACCATAGGAAAGAGGAGGCAATCCTTGGGGGATTGGACTGGATGATCTTTTGAGGTCCCTTCCAATCCCTAACGTTCTGTGATTCTGTGATTCTGTAATCCCTTACCCCAAGATGTAGACATCTGGCCTGGGGGAACTGTGCTCCTATGGAAGAAATGCTGTTATTATCTCATATATACCGAGACAAACCAAGAGGGATTCCAATTCTTAGTTAAAATATAGACAATATAACTATTGTCTATTGTCTGTCAATAGTTATAGACAACTTTAATACAGAGGAAAAATGTGAGAAGTTGGGCAAGGAGAAGAGAAGTAGCGTGGTTTTCTTTAACCAGCTCAATAAACTGGTGAAAAATGTATTGCTGGGTATCTCTGAGACCATGACAAAGTCCACCCACTCCCTCCCAACCCGGCCCCCCGAGAGAAGAAATTGATTTCATATCACATTTCACACTTCATTTATTCTGCCTCCCCCAGAGAAAGGCCCTCACACAATGACACAAAAGACATCAGTTTTATTTACTGCCCATCTACTTGTGTCTTTGTGCCCCGTTGAGTTGCAGGAAAGCAAACCAGTGTGGGAACCCAGAGGATTGAGATTGTTCAGTGAAGCTTGCCCGGTGGATGCAGGCACAGTAAATCATGCCTGACAGACTATTGTTGCGAGGGGGGCTTTTGTTTGGTTTTGGTTTTTGGGGGTTTTTTTTCTGGAGTGGTGTTGGTTTTTCCCTGGGATGGCTTTGTCGTCCCGCAGCAAGGGTGGGTGCTGGGGGACTGGGAGAGGGGCAGGACCCATGCGCACTGCAGTGTGGGGGGGAAGCCTTGGCGTTGGGCCCGATGCATGACAAAGTGCTTTCAATGGCCACATTCCCTTTTTTGTTTTCCTTTCTGATTATCCCCTGGCTCTAAAGATGTTAATGGGTTTGGCATCTTCAGCATCACCTAGGAAGGCAAGAGCTGAGATGGCTCATGGGCTTCCAGCTCACCTGGAAACCTCGCTGGAGGATCTCAATGCTCCTCCATCCCTGTCCCTCCTCAGCATCCCCGAGCTCCTGCGCACGTCATTTTGGGGCAAATTTGGACCTCATACTTTAACCTTTGAATGATCTGGGCTTAGTTTTCACTGCTGACTGATATATCATCTCAGGAAGGAAAAGAATTACCCTAGAGAGTAACGCTTTAAGAAACCACGCGATATCTAATAAGAGACAGAGTATAAGTATGTGTGTTGTATGCCAGGTCTTCCTGAAATTGCGATATCTAATAAGAGACAGAGTGTAACTATGTGTGTTGTATGCCAGGTCTTCCTGAAATTATACAGTGACAACAGAGAATAATCAGCCTTCCCAAAGTAGACACACTTTGTTACGAAGGCAGAAACGGCACCTTGTAATATCATAGGAGAGCTGGTACACGTTTGTACCCTGCAGATCTCATTCAGCTTTGAGAAGTGATTCACGTATACATTATCCAGTTCACTGTTATATGGAACTGCGAATAGCGGACAGTTTAAAAAAAAACCCAAACCCAACAGTTACATATGCCAATCATAAAATCATAATACTTAAAAGAAAAAATTCAGGACAACTATTATGAGGTCTTGTCCAGCAAAGTTCCAGGGGAGGATTCATCTTTCCAGGTTTAAAATGGCTATTTTAGCAGTGTAAAAAAAAATGAAATAAAATAAAATTACAGAATAGCCAACAACTATTCAAAGCCAAGAATGAGCATCATCAACTGGCTGAACAGAAGCAGGTAACTAAACATTCCCTGCCTTTGTGGGATCATCATCTGAGACCATGAGTGGTGCACCAATTGTGGTGGTGCTGGAGTAAAGGAATTTAGCGCTGCCTCCCATGGGAGACAGGGTCCCAGGAAATGACTGTAACAGTGGGAGGAGGTGAGGGAAAGGTTGGTTAGATACTAGAAAAGGGTGGTCAGACACTGAAAAACATTGCCAAGAGACACTGTGGGATCTAAATCCTTGGGGATATTAAAAAGAATCCAAATATGACCCCAAGACACCTGATTTAGCTTTGAAGTTGCATCTGACTTTGCCAATGGCTGTGCCTGAAGAAGCAGGTAGACCAGATGGACCCCAGAGGTCCCTCCCAACGCAGAGAGTCCAGCAGCTCTATGGTATCTCCAGGTCTCACTGATGAAGTTTTATATGTGGGTACCAGGCTTTCATTAAAGTAAGGTTCACAAAATAAATCTTCTCAATTCCCGATCTCCATCTAGATTAACCACAACTATTTTCACCCCACAGCGAAAGCTCTTCTTTTTTTTCACTCGCCAGACTCCTGAAACCAACACGTTTCTATGAATGGGGTCTGTTTTGATGAATCAGCATTTCCCATCAGTAAGCTTTGCATCCGAAATCCCCTGGCCATCCTGAAGCAGACGTCTGATGGCAATATTTAGAGCGGTCTCTTGCAGCCCAGGGGGAGGGACGCCCGCCTGGGTTGGCCGTTTGCCTATTTGCACCCCAGCCAGAACAATTCGGCAGCGACACTGAACAAAGAGTGCCCAGCACACACAGCCCATTGCAGCTGTCATCTACTGTCACTTCTTTTTATTCTCTCCAATAAAGGCGAACCCTTTTGAGCAGTGAAAACACTGGAGATTTAGAAACAATTGTTATGAGGTAATGCCTGGAAACACACTTACAGGACAGGATTCTTCCTCCAAGTATTTGTTCAAGTGAAAAAGTGGAGCTGACAATACCATGCTTAGCTGTTGGGCCAACACACATGGAAAGCCGGTGATCCCGTAAAACAGCGAGGTGCCAAACATGACACTTAGGAAACCCGTTGCCTTTTTTGGCCTAAATGGAAAGGGGCTGTCACTTGAGGCATGGGCAGAAGCAATGCACCAGTAGTTGAACACGCCTTTTGCAATGCCTTCTTGAGGTTGAAGAGTTCCAGATCTTGGCTTTCTTTTTCTCTGCGCGGTCTTTGTCTGCATCCCATCTGATAGGAATTTTCCTTGCCTGCCTCCTTGGCTTGGATCTCTCCATTTCAGCTGCGTGTCCTTCCTCTAGGCCCGATGCCAAAGTCACAGATGTGCAAGATGGGAGAGGAAGACCAGGACATGGAGAAGCTTGTGCTTGAATTTATCAACAAGCACTTGACATCCCCATGGTGCTGTTTATTTGACTAAAATCCCACCTGTGCACCAGGGATTTTTAAGCCAAATCCAGCTGGGATTAAGGCCAAAGGCTGAGTAGAGCTGTGTAGGCTTTTACACCTTTCAAGAGCTCCTCTGTAATTGCAGCTTGAGATAAACCAATGCATTTGTTTCCTTTTCTTATTTTTTTCATCTTCTACATGAGACAGTCACAAGATATTTGAAGTTGAGGTGTGGTAGAAAGGCTATGGGTCTGTTCAATAAACTGAGGAAGCTAATAAGAGACCAGGAGATGAGCATCCTTACAAGGAAAACCAAATTAGAAACACTTTGATAGCACGGATGGGCTTTTCCACATGGCATTTTGCATCCTCTTGGGGCCTGTATCATGGCCTTGTTCCAATGTCAAATCACCCCTAAGCATGCAGATCTTATCTCTCAGGGGTGGAACTAAGAAAATATTTAGATACATGAAATGCACATGAAGAGCTAAATAAACCGCTGATTTTCAGCTGTTGATAGCTGGAGTCTCTGCAGATGTCAAAACAATCCACCTGAATCCTTTCCAAAGTAGGGCATTTTCCAGATTTCCCGTTTTCAGGGTGGGAAAGAAAGCAACAGATCACAATAGAAAAGCAAGTTGGGATCAGCAAAAAGAAACCTAAATTTTATTTCTACAGGAATTCTCCCTCTGGCCAACCTCTGGTACAGTCTGCCTCATGCAGTCTTTTTGGTAAAGCACCACCAAACCCAAGCCAATAATTTTGCTTTCTCAAGAAAACGTTTGTTAGCTGCAAAAGGGGCAGGCCTTAATGAATAGTACATAAGCTTTAATGGCCATTAAGAGCCCTAACTAATAGTTGTGGTAGTAGAATTGCAAAATAATTTCAGTAAATAGGTTTACATGTTGGGTTTTTTTTCCCCTTGAATTTTTTGTTTGTTCCTAGCAGTGCAACAAACACGTAATGGGTGTTCCAATGTAAATTAAGTACTACCCACATACACAATACTTCCTTAGGACCTGGACTGTTTATAATAATAGTTGCCAGAAAGGTCATCACTTCTAGGCATGTCCTTTGACAGTTATTGCCTTTAAGAAGTAGCATAGGGGAAAATTTCTGGAGTAATATCAGTAAGGAAAAGAGAAAAGTATCCTATTGGAATAAAGACAAAAAGAAAGGAAGAGACTGAAGCAACTCATTGACTGTTTCATTGACATGGGCTGCCCAAAATAGTCCCAAACTTCTCCTTTCTGGAAAAAAATTGGGTTTCAATCAGCTGAAATTGTTTATGGATAACTCTGGACAATATCTGCTTTGCATCCTACTGAGTTTCCTACTTTTCATTTACAAAACTAAAGAAATAACGAGTTAAGGAGACACTATTCAGAATCTGCATATTAATTCTCTTGCCAGCAGCAAGAAGAATCAGAGCTCTGTGACGAAAAATCAGTAATTTCTTAGGGAATAAAAATAAAAAGCAAAGGCAAAATATTTTTACCATCTTTGGCATGAGCTAATATATCGACCATGGTCAGATTCTTGCTGTGGGAACAAGAGCCCTGGACAAGCCGTATCTGTCTGCAGCCATCAGTGTCCTCATGTCAAAACAAATGTGTTTATCTCTTTTGCAATTGCTTTGAAAGACGCTGTAGAAGATAATTTATACACAAGACTAAAATCCCACCAATCTCATCACTTACACTTTTACTGGAACAGAAAGACTGGAAAATATACATTTAAAAAAAACCCCTTTTTGTTGAGCTGGGCTTTTTGAGGAGGAGAAAAACAAAGCATTTGGAAGCAATTAATATGCCCCCTCCACTTGCAGTTTTAATTCCTGTGCAGATGCGTAGTGTTGTTATTCTAATAACTTCCTGTGGTGCTCCCTTTTTCTGTAAACCTCAACGCCAATTAAAATGTGATCCATCACCCAATGCTTCTGAAACAAAGGGGAATGTCCAACTTTCTGATACAGCCATGAAAAATCCCAGTCAGTCAAAAGAAGACCCAGGGAAAAAAAAAAAACAACCATTGAAGTCTTCTCATTTCTGTAAGAAAGAGTGGAAGAAAATGTTCTTTTGTGTAAGCCTTGTAATAGAAACAGACTGAGGGATTTAGACTATATTAGGAGAGACCAGCCAGACTTCCACTCAGCAAAAAAAGCTTGATTAATAAATGCATCGAGCTTCTTGTGCAGAAATGACAATGTCTGGGTATTCACCCTCTGGGGAAAGCGTCAGGAATTGGATGGCACAGGCAGATGTAGCTATGGTTTCGGGAATAGCTGAAGCCAGCAGCAGCGAATGCCCTCCTCTCTTTGTCCGCAATAAGGAGAGGCAATGTCATAATTGTGAGGAAATGCACAAATGTGCTGCCAATAGAGACTCCAAGCCTCACAGTAAAGAAAAGGTGGGCAGCTCGTTGGTGGCTCACCAGCTTCTTAAAAAGGGCTGATCTGCTTTTTCTCCCCCCCCCACCCCGAATGATATAACTTCCTCTGTAATGCAAATCAGCAACAGAGGGCCTGAGCGCTCCTGTTTGTATGCAGGACACGGCACCGAGGATGGTTTTTGTCATGGTTCATGTTTCCAAGCAGCCTCCCAACATACCCTACCGTCAATGTTAAGCAGGACTTACTTGATGGGCATAACCCTCCTAGGGGAATGGCTTCTCCTGGGAAACGCCACGACTTTCCTTGCCATCTCTGCTGCTCCAAGACCAACAAGTCGCCATCTGGTGAAGAACGCTCAGTAGCTTGAGAGGCACTTGATGTTCTCCAGGTACTCACTGGCTACTACACTGATGATGTAGCTGTAGAGTATGGAGTTTCCTAAGGTTCAGCTTTAAGATAGATCAGCTGTAAAAATATTTTGCTGATTATCCAGGAGGATTCTTAGCAATTACGGAGATCACAGTAGAGAGAGCTCTCTCTAACACTGTAGCAAAGACAAGCTTGCAGAAGGCTCTGTATTCCCAGCTACCCAAACTCCATCACATTTAGTTGCACCTATAGACAGTAGGGAGATGTAAGGGATAGATTTGGGGTACGTGGTATCTCTGGACTATAAAGTCAGCACTTTTCTCTAAAACAAAACAGAAACTGTTCAGTTCCAAAGGGACCACGTTCTCATTCACACCCAAGCTTTATAGATTATTCCTGAGACTTTAAATCAGATGTTAGGATAAAGCAAACCTCTTCTCCCCTTTGTGTAGCTGCTTACTACATGCTCTGGCTCCCATTCAGACACAAGGCCATAATAAAGATATGCAAATGGTTTGCCTTTCTCAGCATCAAAATAAAAAGTTGCCACAGCCAATTTGCAATGGACCAGACACACATGTCCTCCGACTTCAGTTCAGGAGGGGTTGCAGGAGAAGGAAAGGAAGGTTGGTTGTTTATTTATTTATAACCCCTCCAAGCCTGTTTTCTCCAGGCAAGAGTACTTGCCAAGTCTATTTACAAAGTTCAGCCCGGGGATCGTGAGAATTGCAGCTCATGGGCCGGTGCTCAGCGTTTGCCCTACCACAGATGTGTCCTCCTTTCTTCTGCACTGGACCTTTGGTCCTCTTTTGGGGGAGGAAGAGCAAAAATAAGAAGGACACAGGAAAAATACATGCTAGAGAAAATATGCGCTAGTGTAAGTAGAGTAAAAAACTTTGTGTCTTCGTTGTTTCCTGTCATTCAGACTCCATTACGATAATCTACTTTTTATCCTTTAAGTATTTCTTCATGTGTGAACATTCATATAATGTACAGATTTGAACAGTAAACTCTTCCTGAGGGCCATGAGCATGAATCTAGATTAACACTGTGCCTGAAAAGCACCAGTTTTCTGGCCAGGATACCTGTTTCCATGTCTCACTGTCATCTTGCTGGCATCAAAATGCAGTTCATGAACTGGATCTGGAAGCAACATAGAATGATGCAGCTCTGAGGACCTCACAAGAAATACACAACTTAATCCCATCTTTAAATCTGTCATATCCATGCTCAGTAGCTGGTTACTCAGGAGTGTAAGAAGCCTAACCTATCTTTGCGTAAAGCCTTTGAAATTAATGGCTTTATTTTAATACAATCTAGGGATGAATTATTGGGAGACCAAGCTCATGATCTGTTTGCAGGAAAAATCTTTGTGATTTAAATGTACTTTTTGTTGGGCAAGTTAATTTAGAAACAAGAATAGTGTCCCACCATCATCCCGATCTGTTTCATATGTGCTGTTCTTTCAGACCTGTTGTAGGTTTTAACTTGAGCTGATTCATTGAGGTAGGTCCTGGACTGTTCATCAAGGCTACTGACTTTGAAATATCTGATGAGGGAAATCTTAAATGTGTCGAGGCTTTTAAGCATTCTCAGGGATGACTTGAGTGCCTAAATAGGCATGTGACTAAAGTGACAGTGATGAAAGCATTGTTTAGTGTTAATGATGATGTTTACTTTCAGCATTATACTGTTACTGAAGAGTACAGTATGATCATTACTCATTTACACCACATTGTGTCTCTGGAGACATTTCAGTGCACACTTACAGAATTCCTCTAAGCAGATCACAATAGTGGAGCAGAATCCCTTCCCAGCAGAAACCAACCCCAAAATGCTGAAGCTCCCAGCTACGGGGACGGGAACCCTTTGGCAGCACCCTTGGAGGCATCAGCATATTGTGGGACATACATGGGACAAGTAGCAGTGACATAAAGACAACAATATTTAGTGATTTCCCATAATTTTCCCCTCCTGCTCCCTTCTTCCTACAGAATGAAGCAAGTGCTTAGCTCCTATTTCCATCATTGACTTGGACAGGAAAGTAAAATAATGCAAAACCAGAACCAGCAATTCCCAGCTCTGATACACATAGCAACAAGTAACAGAATAAACCTGAGGGAAAAATAAGTTATTCCACTCTGTCTTGGCAGCAGCTTTTATAAAACACGTATCTGGCAACTCTTACACAACCTGTATCACCCACAAGGGGTTAAATTAATCAAACTTCATCTAGATTATCATAGAAATAGCATCGTAACAAACCAGTTATATAAAATGCTCCCTTTTCAGCCTTACATCAAACATCCTAGATCCAGATATCTATTCCTATAATGCTATTTTGAAGCAATTTTAGTGTGATTGTTCTCAGACAGATACGTTTCCCCTATTTTTAGAATATTTTTTTGTTCTGGTGGTTACAGGTGAGAAAGGATGGGTCTGGTCACCTTTAAGAGTTACGCACTATTTGTGTGCATAGACAAAGGAATTCAAATTCATGTTTGTCCCTCTGCAACACCTTCTTTACAGAAATATCACATCAAGCTCTCCAATATCTGGGTTCAGAGATTTATTGTGCAACTACAAATCCTGAACCTAGCATTGGGCTGCATGACCTGGAAGCGTAATCAGTAGAAAATAAGAAAAATTTTAGTAGTTTGTGTAATATATTTTCTCTTGCTATGCTTCACTGCCATGCCATTTATTCCTTTCTACAACTGCCTTCCCTAAACCCTCTTTCCTGGAGTAAAACAGTGTGCTTGCCTCTGTTCCTGTAGTCTGTACAGGATCAGGCTGCAGTCACAAGAACTGATTTTTCCCCCTTGCATAGGACAGGTTGAGAAAAGCAACTTCTTCCATGCAAACACAAGGGTGCCTTTTAAAACGTGTTAATTGAGGAATCACTCCAAGTCCATCACGTGAGACTTGTGAATAAGTTGATGTGATTTCAGCAGCTGATTGAAAGTCACTCAGGAGCAGTCGTTCTCAAGAATATTCATCAAATACACCCAAGTATTCAAATAAAGTTAATTGCCTCTCGTTTCACAAGCAAGCAGAATTTCTTGCCCTAGACAGAGGAAAATGCTTCCTGCCTAAGAGATAAAGCAGAGCTTCAGGAATTTGCAACAAGTCCCTTCTGGCATCCCCACTACCCAGTAAAAAGCAAAACCAAGGGGATTCTGGGGAGCTGTTGAATTGGCTAATTTAGCCTGGTGTATACACCATGAAAATACAACTAACCCAGGCAAAGGCCTTTCACAGAATCCATTTACAGGCACAAGGTGAGGTCAAGTTGTAAATTGTTCGCCCGGGTTTGTTTAGCACAGCCTTGATGGATCGGGCGTTGCTGACGTCTTCTGCGAGGTCCGTATTTGCTCAGATGGTTCTGGAAAGGTAAGCAGCGGTTTCCATCGCAAAGGGGATGGTTTTAATGGCTGCTGGGGCTTATCCATCTGAGCGGGGAGCGCAGGCACGCATGTGCTGCCTACCCCGGGAACGCTAAGTGAACCTGAAAGCCTCCCAACATCTGGCTGCAGCTTGCCTTTGTTTGCTTTAGGCTTTCCACACAGACGACCACCCTGGCTGAGAGCGCAGGGATGAACGGGGCGTCTTCACGCATGGCTGGCGCGGTGTGGGGAGTTTGTGTACCAGCCGCAGCTTTGGGATGGGGAGAGAGGCTCTGGGTTGGGAGCTTTTGCTCATGGTGTCCTGAAATGAGCTCCTGGAGTGGTGGGGCAGCCACTCTCGTTGCTTTTTCATAGAATCATTTGGTTAGGAATGACTTTTAAGATCATTGAGTGCAACCATAACCTGTCCACTAAACCCTGCCTCTAAGCATCTCATCTACCCAACTTTCAAATACCTCCAGGGATGGTGGCTCTACCACTTCCCTGTGCAACCTCTTCCAGTGCCTGATAACCCTTGCAGTGAAGAAACTTTTCCTAATATCCAATCTAACTCTTTCCTGGCAAAACTTGAGGCCATTTCCTCTCATCTCATGGCTTGTTACTTGAGAGAAGCCTGACTTCTAATAGCAACAAGAGCCTCTCCAGCTTCTCTTTAAGCCATGGGATACAACATTCGAGAGAACCAATATCTTTTATTGTACCCTTGATCTAGGAGAAAGGAAAAAAAAAGCCTTCCTCAATCCACAGCATAAGCCTTCTTCAGGTACAAAATAAAAGTAGCAGCTTTAAGGATCTGTACAAGGCCTTATCTACCCCAAAAAGCCTCTCCTGCTCTAAATCTGCATTAGTTGGTGCTAAAAACCCCCTAATATCTGCTCCCGCAGGCTTGGCTCAGTGCATCTCTGGATCATCGCAGCTGTAACCATGTCATGACTCGTCTGCCGTGGACTCATTTCTTGATCACGTTGGGATCAAGGTTACCCAGTGAAGTGCTGGCAATTTAAGCTTGCATGGTATTAAAACGCGAGCTTATGGTGCTTCCCATTGTGTTCTTTCTGATTCGTTTCAGACCAAGATGCCGTTTTCACGAGAATCCTAACATTTTAAGCTATTTCTATTAATGTTAAAGGAGCTCCCTCTTGTGGGTGAAGCAAAGTCCTGGCTGTGCACTCCCAGCTCTTCTTGCAAGTATTTTCCTAATGACTGACTTAATGGTTTAAAAAAAAAAAGCGGTTTAATTGAATTGATTATTTACTGCCTATTTTTTCATTGTATATTAAAGTACGCAGCTTTTATTTCAATATCTTTTCAGATCACTTTTAGAACTAAAATTCGACTGTTGGGAATTCAGCTTATTCACAGAATCACAGAATCCCAGAACGTTAGGGATTGGAAGGGACCTCCAAAGCTCATCCAGTCCAATCCCCCTGCCGGAGCAGGAACACCCAGATGAGGTTACACAGGAAGGCGTCCAGGCGGGTTTTGAATGTCTCCAGAGAAGGAGACTCCACAACCTCTCTGGGCAGCCTGTTCCTTTCGTATGGGGAAAAAAAAAATCACATTTATTGATGACAAAGGAACTATTCTGGGTTTTAGATTACTTGCTCCACCGTATATTCAGTGACACAGCTGAGTTAAGCTGAGGCATTTGACAGTCTGCATGAAGTAATATTGCATCATACTTGGAAACCTGTTTTGCTCACAAGTAAAGAGCAAAACCCATCCTTTGCACATGACATTTCCTTCTGCTTGGGTGTCTGTCTGAAATGGCCTGTGCCAAATCCAACAAGTACGTTCAGTGGTGCTGTGCATCGTGCAAGCTGCACTAGGGAGAAACAGAGTTCATAGGACGGATTGGGATAACATTAAATTTTCCATCGCAAATTGTTTGTTTTAAAGCTGAAAAGGCACATAAAATTTAAGATGAATGAAAATCCCTTGGAGGGGTGGTGGGACATGTTAAAATGAATGAAGACAGCTTGAAAGCAGGGTCACAGAGGAAACCCAGCACTTGGAGTCATTGCACCTATGCATGCCTGAGCTCAGCAAGGTTTCTTGCAAATTCTACTGGCAAAACGCACCGAGAGAATGCAAGTATGGCAAGTCCTGGTTCAACACATGGTGGCAGCAAGGGACCGGCTCTGGAAGGGCTGGGAATGAGCACAAGCCAGCCCTGTCCTCAGGACAAGGACATGGGAGCCTTCCTGAAGGAAAAAAAAAAAGACGTTTTCTGACTCTTTACATAAGAGGTCACGGAGCAAAGAGGTCCTGTCCCGAGATGTGACTCTGAGGAATGGCATCCCAGCCATGCCTCGTCTCTCACATGTTCACAGCGCTGCGGACCAGCTGCGTTCTCTCCTGTTTACAGTCTATCAGCCCTTGGGTAAGGTGGGTGCTGGTTTGCAGGTCATGCTGTCTTCAACCTCACCCGGGTAACCCCAGTGCTGTAAAATCAGCCCTTAGATGCCCTTACACTGTACCTGTGCTTTCTCTGTTTTAAGGGTTTGATCAATGAGAGGACAGAAAACAACTTGAAGGTTTAAGATGTGTCCTTGGAAGCCTTCTTCTCTTGCATGAGCATCCAAGTCACAAGGCTGCATCACCCATTTATACCAACTCAGTCTTCCGAGCCCAAGGACCACTGTGTTATTCTTGCTAAAATTCAACAGCTTCAGCAAGGAAACACAGCTCAGCAGCACAGTGTTACCAGCCATGATGCTGGTGCAAATGTATCCCTGCAAGACAGGGAGAAGGATGTAGAAGCCAATGTGGTCACCATTGAACCATTACACAGGGGCAGGACATGGCCAACTGCTGTGTTTGAAAAGAACAAAGTTACCCTACCATATATATATATTTTTTTTAAAGGAAAAAGCAGTAGAAAAACCCACCCAAGGTTTTTAGGAGAAGCCGAATGGAAAGATGAAGGCAATGTTCACATTAGGTATGTGCAGACCACACTTGCTCACCCCATCCACAGTAACCACCTTCCAGCCCAAGCTCAGCCACATGCATAATAAATCCCCAACGCTTCCCAATTAAGTTGATAGCTCGTTATTAACCTGTGAGATAAATGGTTTAAGCTATCCCAGCTCACTTTGACTGACACAGGCCAGGAAGTGCTTGCATGATTAGCCAAGGTGGATCAAAAGCAGAGGTAACTACTGAGGGTGGAGCATCAAGGACAAGAGATGGGTCAAGGGGGTGATATGACACAGGAGAGGACACATGGACATAGCAAACAGAGCAGACCCCTTTGGTTTAGTGTGGGATTGAGGACTCCAAGTCCTTTTCCACGCACCCAGCACCCCTTGCACCCACCAAAAACCCCAGCCCATCCCCTGCCTGCCCTCCACAACAACACAACATCCTCAAGCCCAAGAGCTGCGTCCCTGGCAGCTGTCACACAAGACAGCCCTGGCAAAAGGTCACTGGATAAATATGTTTTTCTATGCCGTTTCCAGGACACAACCCAGGCACCTTTTGAAATCAGTGCTTTGGCATGTGCTCCACCAGTCCTTAAGGAGTTGGGTTACCCAGAGCCTCGGTTGCTCCTCCGAGAGCGCTGCCAAGCTGAAACGGAGCACCACGACCTCAGCTCCTCACGGTCCCATGATGAGCAAGACAGGTGGTAGATGACCAGAGACAGGAGTGCAAATCAGGCAGCCCAGAGCATGTCAAGCACATTTCACAACCCCTTGATTAGGGTTAATGACTACCTGCCTGTTTCAGAACAGGAATCCGCAGCCACGAAAAAATACCAAAGCCCTCCTTTTAATTTTCATCACAAGAATTGGCCGACTGCCACCCAAGGGAGGTGACAGCAGCTCCGAAATGAGGAAGACAGATCTCTGCACCACCCAGTTACCTAATGGAAACAGGGGAAGGAGAAGTTGATGTCTGATTAATGCACTCATTAGCTCACAGAAAGGACAACCAAGAGGCAGACATTTACATTTTGTCCTGACACCATCTGTGCCTTTGACTTCCTCTGATTTGGATGATCACTTGGGAGGTGCCAGCTAAATGTGATGCATCTCACAGTGCGAGCAGTGACGGTTGGCTCTTTGGCTAAAACAGGACAGTCTTGGGTGAGATTTTATTTATTCCAATGACTAAAGGACAACCAAGCTCGTGTTAGCATCTGGTATGAATCTTTATGGCACAAGCTTCTGTTCCGCAATAGCGTCTAACAAACTGGGAAATCATGATTATTTCAGATTTGTCACACTGGAAGACAGAAATAATTATCCCAATAATGACCTAAATGAACTGATTTACTTTTTTTTTAATCTATAGTATGAGCCTCAAAAACCTTGGAGTTAAAGACCTTGTTTACAGGGGTATTTCAGGCACAACATCTGTTAGTCATGGGTAAGCAAGTCCCTTTGCATGTATTACCATTTAGGGCAGTAGAAAGATCTATCCGAAATTAAAAAGCCAAATTTAGCTATAACTGAATAAAAGAGCCAACTGGTATTTTGTATATTTAAGGAAGCAAGTAGGGAAATTAGGGTAAAGATTACTTCAGATGAAAACAAACAAGAAAACAACAACAGTAAGTCTGAACTAAATAATTTCTTTCCTACATCATCACATTATTTTTACATCATTGTGGTTTAACAAGTCCTATATCTTATTCTATTATTTAATGGCTACTTTTAATGTTTTGCCTTGTATGAGGGTTTTTTCCCCAAGTCTTCCCTTGCACTGCAGTACTCAAACACAATAAGAAGACTTCCTAAAGTCAGTAAATTAGCCTCAGCGCATGGCAAGATCTCATAAATCAGGGTAAGAGGGAATTTCAGAAGCTCATCCACAGGTCCATTTTTGATGTCTAACAGGAGCTGGATACTCTTCCAGACCACCAATAGAACACGTTTATAAGAAATAAAGGGATATACATGGGGATATCATTTCCACAAGGTAAACTCTCAGCACCTTCTGCACTTATGTCCCTTACCCAAGGGACAGTCAGTCACAGTCCAATGACCACACAACCCTTTGAGATGGCTTGTCCATCACCCAAACCAACTAAACAAGGCTTTTCCAAAGGTAGCCTTGCTTCCTTATATCCTTGAAGTACCAGAATACAGCTCTTGTCTTTACAGGACATTAACACAGCGAGTCTGCTCTCAGAAAGTGGAACGAATAGAACTTAACCTCATAGAGGTGATGATTAATGAGATGATGAATGAGGTAAAGCTGCAGTGAATCAGGCAAAGAATGGATTCAGGTGCTGCCAGTGGTCCCAACCAACTCCCTCCACCCCAACCATCTCCTTATGGCTTTGAAGTTCAGGTGCAAGCCTTATTAGCTCTGGGCCATGCCCAACACTCCTTGCAATGAGCTGAGCTGTAGTTTATCTGGGCTTTGCTTGGGGTTGGCTGTGAGATACAAACTCCCGGTTCCTGCAGTTTCGCTTGGTTAAAAAAATTGCCGAGTGCTCTCAGGCTTTCGTGCAACTGGGTCCTCACGCTTCGGTCCCTTAATAAAAGATGTTCTCTCTCTGCTTTGTAAACACTCTACGCTCAGCCTTTTATTGTTCTGCAGAAAGAGAAATGTGCCATAAAACGCGCGTAGGCAGGGTATCAATTTCCTTGTATTGATTTTTTGAATAAAAGAATTGTTCATTTAATATTTTTGTTTGATTACTTTATTAAATGTATTGATTTGCAGCACAAGCTCACAGAAGAAAGAGGATGCCCATGACTCATATCTATTCTTCAGTAAGAATCCCCATTAGATAATACATTATGCTCAGAATTACAGCTGCTGAGGCTTAATTATGATTAATTTATTCCCTCCCTTAGAGTGGATTAAATTTAATATTTGCAAGTGTTTTAATCTTTTCTAGATAAAACAGCTCTGCACTGTCTGGAGTATGGATACGTTACAAATCATGGTAGGAATAAGTCAGTCTTACTAAGGTTATGTTGTAAATGACAGGAAAAGATTACTGTCAAGCAATAGATTAACATTTCAGAGCTGTGTATACTAGGGTGGGCTATGGAAATGAAAACACTCGTGCAACCCAATCAACGCAAGCGCTTTTAAAAAGGAAAAGCAGTAGCGTTATGTCTGGTCTGCAGACAAAGCGGTAGAGAAAGGAACATTTTGGAGAGCGTCGGTGCCAGAATTGGGACCTTCGATCACTTCGCATGGACCTTGTGCAGGGACACGGGTGGCAGCACCCAGATGTGCACACAGACGTGGCTGCTCTCCAAACGGGCACGTGGACAAATAATCACAGATGGTGCCATCATTTTCCTCATCCAAACCTACCTATCGGAAAAAATAAGTGACCGTGGCACCAGCAAGGCGTTGGTGGCCTTAATGTTTGTAGTGGTAAAGCTGACATCCCCTAAAACACAGGAAAAATGTAAGTTCTTGGGACAGCTTGGTCAGTTTGCAGAGCAGAGCATGAGCTGGTGTTGGAAACAGCAGGGAATTTAACATAGATTGCTAAGGGAGCTCTTCCAGTCCAACGTTCTTACAATACGTTTAATTGCTAAAAATTGCTAGAATTTTTGACTAAGAGAGTACTGCTGGTATAAAAAGGTAATTTGAGCAGATGTTTCCAAAAAGTCTGTCTAAAATTACTGCAGATGGAGCCTGCATTTTATCCTGTTTATTGAAGGGTGAGACGTGCACAAACCACAATACGGTATTCATTTACAATCCTATTAAGTTAATAAATGTAATAAATGGACTGCGGAGAGGCAAAGAAAGGAGCGATGAGGGTCAATAATAACTTCAAACACATCGGATGAGGAGTTTGTTGACAAGAGAGGACAATTTAGTGTCATTCACACATTTTTTTGTGCATTTCTGAGTGCCTGGGTACTCCAGCTCCATTAGCAGATACCAAGAGCCCCAGCAAAGCTGCTGCTCCACGGCTTTCATTAAAGCGGGTTTCTCCACTTTATTGAGTTATTTGGCTGTTTGCAGAATTCTCGATGCCAAAAAAAAAATCAGGCACAAGGTCCTGAAGGTGAATTTTGCATTTCCCACATCACCTGCGCTGGGTGTCTCTGGCTCAGCATCGCTGCTGAAGTCCCTTTTTTTCCCTCTTGCGTTTGCAAAGCTCAGCTTAAAAATGATTTCTAAGAACACCAGAGCCATTTGTACAGTCGCAGGTCACTCGGGGATATCGTGGTGCTTTCCGAGCCTTGTCCCAAACTCTACTTTTGAGATCAGGTTGCACATATGGGCACTGAACCAGCTCTGGGAGGGGGTGAATATCACCCCCAAGCATGGGGGCTGGTGTCACTGGGACGGTGTTCCCATTTTCTTTTCCACAGAAATTCAGATTTCTAAGGAATGCTCTATTCCCTTGCCCTTTATACAAATCGAGGACAGTTTACTTTGTTTCCTAATTCTGCTCCGTTTGTTTTCTTTCCATTTGCCCCTAACTCAGGACCTGACCTACAAACAGAAACGGAGCTGGTGTCCCCTAAGAGGAGTCCTGACAAATGTCCCCATGGCCGGGGTAAAACTCTATGCAACCACCAGCCAGGGAGGTTATTCACAACAAACCAACTGATTTATTCTTTATTTGTCCTGAATAAACGCAGCGTACGCGTTGGCAAACATTTGTTTTGGAGCTACTGATTGCATCGCTAGGGATGAAAAGTTCTTGATGAAAAGGGCTGGTGTGGGGAGCGCTGCCGAGGCATCATTTTTCAGAAGGTTTCCATTTTCTGGGTGTTTTGAAGAGCGAAATATCTGATTTTCCTTGCCGTGAGGGTGATCCCATGGTTTGAGAGGGGTTATATATAATATATATAAT
>NW_010157705.1:0-17155 GCF_000695765.1 Mesitornis unicolor
GACCCCCTGACGCCGGGCCCGCCCGGGTTGAGGTAGCGTCTCCTGGGCTCCTTGGAGACCGCCTGGCCGCTAGAGGACGAAGGGGAAGCAGACCGCAGCTCGGGCGGCGTGTGCTTCCGCCTCTTGTCTGGGGCCCGGCCTGGAGGAAGGGTGGGACGAGCAGGGAAGCCTCCCCGGGACCGGGCGGCCGGGGCGGCGGAGCTCAGAGAGGGGTTGGGTGTGCTCCCTGGCATGGAGGATGTCGGCGATCGGCAATAAGCCGTTTGAGGAGGGTTTTAGAAATGTCGCTGTCAGGACTTAGTTTAAAACAAACAAGCAAACCAGAACTCTTTGCTGGAAATGAATGTGGATGGTGGGGAGAAAATTGCCGTCTCTGGACTGCATCTGCTTCCTAGTGCGCCATCCCCGTTGTCTGCTACCAGGCATGGATTAGGTGGATGCAGAGTGATAATCCTACCCTAGTTTTCAAAACAAGCCCTTATATATAAAGATGTAAATCTCATTTGGGGCTGCTGACTTGATTAACAGGAAAGGCAGTGCAATGAGGGGGTGTCGGTGGTCAGTACAAATCCTTTTCCCTGGATTCGAGCCAGCGAGTCGATGTCTGAGGGCTGTCTGCGGCAGGCATCCCCTGGTCGTGGAGCAGCGTACGGCTTTCCCTTCGGACTCTGATGGCATCGGCTGTCCTTCAGAAAACATAAAGCTGGCCTAGAGTTTGGGTTCAGCTTTGATTAAAAAAAAGTATTACCACATTACTATGACTTATTAAAAGGAAGTTGTGTGTACTGGGATGTTTCCTAACCCTTTCAGCACTGATTCTAAATTATCTGCTAATATTGGGTACTGCTGAGGGGAGCCTGTGGATGTGCCCCAGGTGCCACCTTTTCTGGCATTGCTCTTTTTTTGTGTCCATTAGCTGGACAACCCAACAACTTCAGGAACAACCAAAACGATCTCGGCTTTTATTAGGTGGTGCACGCTACTGTGAGAATTAAATCCTTAGACCCTTAAAAAGGTTTCATTGTTTTTAAAACTGACTTTTCAGTTTAGGAACAGCAACGTGCCTAATTACTGACAAAACCACAGACAGTAATACAGCAGTGTACTTGAGTGTTTTAAAGTCGAAGACAGAGTGAAGGAGGCTTAATGTTTAAATTCATACTCCTCTGTTATGCTGAAGAGAGACCCTTAGAACTTACAACTTTAATTTTTTCACTGAAAAGTGCAGTTTATCAAAAGTTCGCTTATTTGCACTAACTTAAATTGTGCTTATTGATATGCAACAGTGCAGATAGCTCTTAACAAATTAATTTGTTTAGTGAAAATAAATAAATTAAAAATAAGTCAGCAGTGTTGTAAATCCCAGTCAGGGCCTAACAGCCTCCTAAGTAAGAAACAAGTGATTTATTTGTGGTTCACATAGATTTAATGACTGAATTGCCAGGTCAGATTGCTAATGTGATTGTTTAGAAAAACGAGTAGGTTGAATTTTATTGCCTGTGCTATTTCCCTTTCCCTGAGGTGGCAACAGCCCCTCGTTTGTTACGGTCTGGCACTGAGATGGGCAGCTCTGGATTTGGATCCTGCTCTGGTCAAGTTGTCCATTTCTGAGCTTTCGGTCACGAGTTAGGCAAAACGTTTTTCCATCAGATACCGAAAAGTTATGATGTGCTAATAAACTTAGGATAAATCGCACTTATTAATTTTATAAGAGAATACTTTTTCTGTCTAAGAGGAAGAATTATGTTTGTATTTCATCACATACGCAGCAGTGCATGACAGTTTCTGATGCTTTTAAAAATGTCCTTTATCTTACAAAATTGAAAATTGAAGGAAAAATTTTGAAAGGAAAATTGAGTCCTCAACACTTCTGTGCTGCTGTTCTGCTTTTCTTTTTTTCTTGCTGCTAATTGGATTAAAAGCCATTTTGGTTACTATGGCATCCCGCGAGGAGATTACTGTCTGTGAAGATGAAGTAAGGTAAAAAATCAGATCTGTGGTGTGAGCAGATTTGGAAAGATATCCATAATGCCAGTAGTCCCTTTTGACTGTATCTGAACTGTAACAGTTACTTAAATGAAAGGATATCTTGCCAGATCTCCTTCCCTATGGGTGTTTGTGTGTGCAGTTGCATTTCTGAATAGTGTAGGTGATGTTTCTGAGAGAGATTACAGACAAATCTGTTAAACCAGGTAGTAGCTAAACCGGTCATTCTGACTATTTTTCAAGTGTAAAAGGCTAAAACACTTTCTGAGATACCAATCAAAATATTGTATTTTAAGATCAGCCAAGAAATTGCAGAACTGCCCAGGAGCATCCGAATTCTCAGTATGATTTTGTAACCATACTGTCACCTGAAATTTAGGTTTTAGAGGTCAGATGGATATATATGTGTTTGTATGGTGTTTGTCAAAGTGAGCCTGTTTATATTTTGTGATGTTTTGTCATATTTTAATGTTTGAAAAACATGAAAATATAAACAGTTGTGTAAGCTTCTTGAGTCTCATTTTTCGTTTGTGAAAAGCAGCTCACCCTGAAGTGGTGAAGCTTTGAACGATAGACATCAGTAGCTGAACTCTTTGAATGACAATTAATTTACTTTGCTGGTGTTTCCATAGGTCTCAGTACAGCTACTTAGAGAAGATGACAGATTTGGTGGCTGTTTGGGAAGTAGCTTTAAGTGATGGTGTTCATAAGATTGAATTTGAACATGGGACCACTTCAGGAAAGCGTGTTGTCTATGTTGATGGAAAGGTAAAATTGCTATGTGTGTAAAATTCGCTGTTACAGATTATACAAGTGCACTTGCACGCAACAGGCATCAGAACAAACAAAAGACTAATAAATGGAAGTGAGGTATATTCAGTTGATTAACTTTACCTAATTTAATGAACTGCATCATCCTTTTTTTCAGTTACAATTAAGGTGTGAGTGTTCATGAAGTTCTTTGCTGTCATTGGGCAGAAGCACTCCAGACATTCAAAACACCGTGTATTCATTCATTCTGAAATAATAGTTAAGTACTGAGCTGTTTCCTGAGTTCTAGTTCAGTTGTTTTATATACTAAAACATGCCTTCAGGTTTATCAATCAATACCCATTGTCTTTGTTTTATTCTGCAGGAAGTAATAAGAAAAGAATGGATGTTTAAATTAGTGGGTAAAGAAACATTCATTGTTGGAGCAGCCAAAACAAAAGCTACTATTAACATTGATGCGGTCAGTGGCTTTGCATACGAATACACTTTGGAGATCAATGGAAAGAGCCTCAAGAAGTACATGGAGAACAGGTCAAAAACAACCAATACTTGGGTCCTGAACTTGGGTGGTACAGACTACAGAGTTGTTCTAGGTAAGTAAACATTGAATGACTTCCTGTTGCTGCCTTTGAATAAACCTGTATGCATTTAATAACTGGTGATTAAGAGAAAGCGCAGGTCAGTGGCTAGCACTGTTGCAGTGTAAAATCCAGGGTGGTTTGGAGGTTTAGAATTAGATGCCAAAGACATTTTGAAAAATACTGGTCGTGTTAGACCTGTGTGAGCCTGCTGTCAGTGTTCTGTTGCACAGCAGCGTGGTCTAGATTTAAAAAAAAAATAAATAAAAAAGGTTGGAAGGAGTTATGGCCTCTGTATTAATAGAGCTGTATCCCTAGCAAGACAGTTCTCATTTGAAGCTTGTTACAGAAGTGTTATCTGTGTTGTGATCTGTGTAAGTTTGTTAACCAGGTAACTACGCTTTCCTTCCAAAAATCAGAAGCCAAAGTCAAGGAGTCTTTAACCGAAGAAGTGTGACAATGTTTTTTTACATTTTGATAGATTAATCAGCATCCTTTTTTCTCCATCACTTCTTACCTACACATTTAATCTTAAAACTTCAGATGATGTTTTTTTACTTACTTAACAGCATGGCAATACATCTCTTCGGCCCCTCTCCCAGATACGTTACAAGCAGATGGGAGAAAGCGATCTCCTGAGGAATTTGTCTGTGGCATCAAATGGGAAAGTGCCCATTTAGGTGCTGCTGTATGGTTCGACCTGGAGACAAGAGATTTTGGGCTGTGATTTCTTCTTAAGCCCTTGGACAGAATGAACTGCCCTAAGATGAAGGGTAGCAGGGAACACACAATTTTAAAGCCAGAAACAGATTAGTCTCCCTATGCTTACTTAAAAGACAAGCAGTGTTCAGCTCTACTGATGTCCTGTGGATGACAGCATCAGTAATGTGAATTCTAGAGCAAAGTAATTTGAGGAGGATGTGCTGGGAGAAATAAAAGAAAATCCTGTTTCAAATTAAAAAAATACAAAGTCTTAAGATTTATATCTGAAGTGGTACTTCGGTCTTCAAGGAAATTTTAAGAATAAAAGGAGATTTTAAAACAGTTTGATGGATGTTAAGTAATGCTGCTTTTGAATCAAACCATCCTGGAAAAAATGTTAGAGCTTTGTTGAATAAACAGCGCTCAAATAATTAGCAGAAATTACTTCATCTTTCTGTCTTCAGGTTTTTCAGTGTAAGAATGTCAGAATATCTCTGACAGTATTCAGAACAACCTCATGTTAATAGCCAGGGCTAGGGAGAGGTAAAAATGTATTTTCACAGCAGAAGTTGTTTGGCCATTGATGACAGAGCCTCCTGTCTCTCCAGTATACGGACAAATCCTGTAGCTTAGGTGCTGTAGATAATTAGGAACTTCTTTGGGAACTGAAAGTAAAATTCAACACTAAATTTTTAAAATTCCTAGATCTTCTTGTCTGTAGAGAAAAAAAATCTTGTTCTTTCTACTTTTTGTTTTCTTTTTCCTTCACAGAAAAGGACACTATGGATGTGTGGTGCAATGGTCAAAAGATGGAAACAGCGGTACGTGATCATTTCCAAAGGCTTTCCACAGGTTGTCTATGGTTAGACAACCAAAGCTTAGCAAAATAAGGCACAGAGGGGCACGTTACCTCACTTTATGGGGTACGAGCACAAGCCCAGGCAGCCAGCACACTGTGAGTCTGTTCTGAATGTCCCTCACTGCATTTTGTAACTGACAGTGTTTCACTTAGGATGCCAAACATCTACTTAGTGATGAACAGTGCTTTTATTTACACTTCTTAGACAAGCAAAATCTTCTGGGTCAGTTCACCAAGGGTTTTTAGGGAGAAAACTTTCAGGGGTGTTGGGGGAGACTTGAAAGCGAAGGAAACTGTCTTTTCTATTTTTGTTTTACCAACACGGATCAATGATATTAATTCACAAACTCCAACTTTACCATTTCTGATTATGTGAAATTTTGATTGTCATCCAGTACCTACAAATCTTTAACTGGACGCCTTGACAAAGCCCCGTCTGAGACTGCAGCTTTGTTGCGCTGCGTTTGTCGCAAGTACCTACGGCTGCTCTAATTGTGGGAACTACAAACAACCTTGACTTTGGAAACAGTCTGACGCACTCGAGCTTTTATTTTACTGAAATAGCACATGTCTGGTTGTATTCTTGTCTCCTTTCTCGCAGGGTGAATTTGTAGAAGATGGGACTGAAACTCACTTCACTGTTGGTGATCACAACTGCTGCATTAAGGCTGTCAGCAGTGGAAAACGAAAGGAAGGAATTATTCACACCCTTATTGTGAATGACAGAGAAATCCCAGAGGCTGTGGAGTAGCCTCTAGTTAACGGATTATTGTAGGACTAAGATCGGCAATGTTCAATTACTGTGGTAATTATTTCAATACGTACTACTTGGTACACCTAGTTTGTGCTGGGTTTATTTTCTAGTTTCTGTATATGAAATTATTCTTTTTTAGGACCAGATGAAAATAATTATATGCAAACTCTTGCGGTACCAGTTTTTAAAAAACTATATATACATATAGAATATATATATTGTATCACTAAGTGCAGAGAGCACAGGTGAACTTAAGTAGAAGTTAAATGCTAGAAAAAAAAAATCTCGCTCTAATAAAATGCAAGGTAAATAATTCAGTGAGACTGAATCCTTATAACCTGCGGGTGCATGTGGAGGGGGGAGGAAGCATGTGCTGGGCATTCAAGTAAGCTGTTGAAATTTCCTCCGTAATTACATTTTCTACTAAACTGACTACCAACGTTTTTCAGATGCAGTTAGGAAGAGTTAGGAAGTTAATAAGAAGGGTATTAATGTCTGTTGGTAACATTACTACCAGTACCTGTGTAACAGTATTTAAATAATACTGTGCTATGAAAACTGGTCTTTATTCCAAGTAGAAGAAAAGACAGCGTGCCAAAGAAAAAATTTCTGAAAATTGATGCTTGTTAGAAATGGTTGCGCAGTAGTTGCAGAAATTCTGTACTGAGTTTTTTTCCAAAAATAAAATGGAAAAAAAATTCCCGTCATGAAATTCCTATTAAAAATGCAACCTTTTGAAGCAAGCTGACATAAGAGCTTATGGTTGTTCAACGTTGCCTAACAAACCTTAAATGTACAGCTGTGTCTTTTCCTGGAAGCAATGTGCGAATCAAGAAACATAAGGATAAATGGGACAGAAACAGAGGAGAAGAGGTTGCTTAAATGGAGAAGTTAAAATAGAAATAGACTGATTCTGTTTTCAGTCTTCAAGCATACTATCCAAAAGCAACCTTGACATTTCTGTGGGAACAAGACTCATATGTGTTAGGTGGTTTTGCAGTGGTTCAAAAAAAATTTCCACTTTCAACCTCCCTTAGAGGTCAGAATTAGACTTCTATAACATGGAAAAACATCGTTTCTTTTGGACTCGTGAGTAGTTCCTAGTGCTATCCTGGGAGTTGCAGGTACAGTACAAACATGCTGGAAATTCATTAACAAATTATTTTGAAGAGCTTTATTAACCGCTAATTTCATCTATGTTTTATGGTTCTGACTGCTCTCCATTAGCACAGTGCTGTACACGTGGATGAAATGCCTGTCATATGACAATGTCATTTTTTAATAGTTTTATGTGGGCCTTTCTTCTCCCCGGATAATTACGGTTTTAATGACACAGGTGACTTTTTAATCTAGAAGCAGATGTGATACTGACAGATGAGCCTTTGTTTCTGTATTACAGCACTGCTGTGAGCCATTCAGGTGTTCAGCTGGGGCCATAACTGGTGGTTTCAAATGCTTTTAAATGATTGGATAAACCCGGTAGACACTTTTAGTTTGGGGCAATAGATTTGTTTTAAACCCTGCTAACATCAGACATAGCTTCAGGCTTTAATACAGAAAGTTTCAAAGTACGTGAGAGCTGCACTGAATCCCCTTTCACGTTGAAATGAGTGTAACAGCTCATAGGCTTTTCTGTCTACTGGCTTCAGGTCACTGCAGAAGCAAGGTGGGAATGTGTACAGCTGACACTGTGATCGTTAGAAGATACCGGTAAAGGCAGATTAATTGAAGAGCAATTTCCAGCTGTAGCTTGAACCAGTTCTCTGCTATTGTGTAGCCTTTCAGAGAGACTGAACACCACTGAGAAATCTGGAGCTCAAATGCAGTCTAAGTCACATTCTTAAGGCAATATGGAAAAATAACAGGTCAGCCGATAGTGTCATTCATACTTTTTATTTTGAATACATGTATCTACAATGCTTGGAATCTCTTAACTAATAAAAAACTGTAACAGTAACTACTGTTAGAAATCATGAAATATTTCCTTATAGTTGTTATAACTCTATGTATATTTAATAGCATGTCCCTACATGGGAAAGAGCTTTCACCCGATACATTCACCTATTTAAATCGAAAGAAAATTTAAGAATTAAAGGCACAACCAAGATTTCTTGGGTTTCGCCAATACATGCAATATCTCAGATTAAGAAAATGTAATGGAAGAATGACAGCCTGTGCAAACATCAAGTGGATAGTCACATGCTCAGAATACTTTAAGGCGTAATGTAAATGAAGAGATAAATGTTAAACCCTGTTTTCTGATGCTTTCCACTCACAGATAATTTTGTTTTATCTCCTTAAGGTATTAACTGACTTTTTTTGTTCAGGGATATTTCAGAGCTCTTTGCACAAGGCTCTTTGATTCAGCACGTTACCAGGCAGAGCATCCTCTTAAAATCTAAGTACTTTGTTCAGAGGGACTCTTTACAACAGCTACGGTTCTGCTGAATTCTTACTGATGATGCTGCTGGTTTCCTCAAGGGCCCATATACCTCTCCCTCACTGGGGAACAAGTCAGCAAATATTGTGGAAGGGCCCCAATGCTGTTGCAAATGACAAAGGTGTCAGGATTGCTCACATCATCCACTAAGCTGTCGTACACCTCACCAGCGCGCCCCTCCACTGCTGGTGGCAAAATGTAAGACGGCTTCCCTTTAGTGTATAAGCCTGTTAATACATCAGCCTCAAACACGTACATTTTAGTGTCTGTGTCCCACACATCTTTACCCTCGATTAAGCTTTTCGGATTCTTTTTAAAGTAGATGCCAGCTCCGTATTTTTGTTCTGGAAAAAAAAAAAAAGAAAATTTTTCAGAAGAAAACAAAAAGCCTTTTACAACGGGTTCTTTTGGGGTGGCAGTACTAAGAGACTGCTGCTTGATTCAGTATTACATTTTATGTAATAAATTGAAATCACGAGCAATGACAGCTGATGTCCTTTCTGATTTAATGGCCACCCCAGTGGTGACCATTCAGATTCAACTGTTAATCCAGCAATAGAAACATCAAGGTGTAATGTAGTTCTGTAAACAATTATGAAAGTGTGCTGTGTACATGCACAGACAAGGCAAGGCCAATCTCCACTTTCTGAACAATTCACTGCTAGACGACCTTCGAAGCACCTTCCTGCCTCAATTATTCTGTGATTCTTTTGTGCTTTAAAAGCATCACGCTGCTGAGTGCATGTTTACAGCAAGTAAATAAGAACATTCACTTTCTTTAAAGAAAGACACAACAAAATAAAACTTGGGCATGGAATTATGTGTATATTAACAATTCTGTCAACAGCGTCTGGGGTAGGTTAGAATCCAGGCCTGTCCCCCAGAGCCTCACTGACTCGACAGTACCAGGAAGGAAAAACAGGCAAATATTACTGTAGATAAAAAAGTAAGCTCACAGGACTCTGAATGCAGGTAAGAAACAGTTACTGTTTAGAAATGCCATTTTTTCTGATTTTAACCCAGCTTTGGTAGTCAGTCACTGTTCATTTTGAGTAAAGATGCCAAAGCACATTATTTATTACCTGTTGGAGGAGAATACACCCTGTGAAATCCAGTTTGGCACACCGACCTGCAGAACTGAGCAGGAACGTGCTGGTACAACCTGTGCGTTATTTTCGAGAAACCTTGTTTTTCTTCTGTATTTTTTTTCAGTTGTTGGAATGCAGCAGATAAAAGAGGATTATGTATCTTTTCAATCTGTAACATAAATAATAGTGTAGTATGAGCAAGTGGAGACCAATATCCATGAAATCCATGAGTGCTCTTGTTCAGGCTATGTTCTTCAATGCAAGAACCTTTGGTTTAGCTTACATGCATTGACCATGTAGCAGATAAGGTGTCTGAAGTGTGCATCTGATCTAGAGTAAAAGAACCGTGCTGCTACCCATGCCTCTCACCAAAATCAGTAGGAATATATCCTAGTGTACCGACTTCCAGTACTTGTGTTGTGCTGCACAGATGAGCATCAACCGTACGTGAGAATAAGCTGTGTGGGTGCTTACAGCCTAATCTTGTAAAGAACAGCAAGTGTCCTGGGAAGTGTGAAGAATGTCAGCTCTGGATCAAAATTTTACATCTCCTCGGGGGGAGGGGGAGGGAGTCCCTAGATAAGAGGGCCTTTACGTTAGTTTGTGTCTCAAAAGCGTGGCTGCGTGCCGCGTAACCACACAGAGCTTCAGGCAAACTGGCAATGCTGCAGCGCTCGCTCCCATCCCTGACTCCACCTGTGGGCCACTCAGCCCTGTGGCAGAAGTCAGTACCAGGGGCTGCAAGGCCGCTTCTCCAGCAATCTGCTCATGCTGGTTCTGACTGCTCAGCTACAAACAAGCAGGTGCTGAAGCACGATCAAGCTCTGTTAAAAATACACAGTATCTATACAGAATATACAGTGCAGTTAAAAGGACTTCTCAGAATTCAACCACACTTTTAAGTTATTATTTGCCTTACGTTTATATAGATTTATATTTATCTAGATCTATATAGATATATATATCTATAATAGACTACATCTGTTTTAAGGATGAGGCTGATTGGATCTTAATTTTTAAAAGCAATATGTTTAAATAGTTAATTTGACTTTTTTAAGCATATGTTAAACATGCTAGTTCAAATGTATCAGCTGAGACTCAGATTTTCAATTAATACACTCTTTACCTTGAGAACATGAAGCCCAGCTTTTTCAAACTGCTTCTGTCTGTCTTTAAACTCCTGAAGGTGTGATTCCAACAGTGAAATATGGATGCCATTGGTAGTATCTGTCCTGTGAAGGTGTTCTGAAAGCTGACCTACTTCTGGTTGGCCTGGATACAAATAAGAGAGTAAAATTTTCATGTACCATAATATCTGAAGCAAGGGCAGGGAGGAGGGAGCCAATACTTAAGAACAAAGAATGTTAAAATATTCTCCACAGTAGTGCCAGAGGCTAATATTGAGCAGGACTGGTATGTGTGTATATATATACATTTATTATTTTTTCTACATTTATTAAAGAAACCAGAGGGAGTGAATCAAAGAAAAGCAATTTATCTTCTCCATTACATCTCTCCACAGCTCAGCTTTCATATAATGAATGTATATTGAATCACTATACAAACACAAGGAAAAATGGATCACTCAGTAGCTTTTTGTACGACCACTACATGTAGCAACTGTTAATGAAAGCCAAGGTTTCTGCAGAACAAGTCCATTGGTGGGTCCTGCAACAGTGGTCCAGCTGTAGCTGGCAAAAGAACTCAGCGAAGGTATGTGCTAATTAGGTGCAAATCTGGTAAGCCTTCAGTGGCCAGGCTTTACCGCAAAGCTGTACAGTGACAGCCAGCCCCAGTAAAACTGTGCCCTACGGCCAAGTGAGTGACCAAAGCTAACGAATGCTCTTTCAGGGGTTCATACAATAAAAGTACAGTGATATCGATAATTAAACTAACACTCAGTATGTGTGTGAACTGCATGTACATCTGTCCACCCTCAGCAATGCACAGATGCATTATTTATGCATAAATATGCACTTGTTTACGTACGCATTAAGTAAAGCAGCTCCTCTTGTTTGTCTGTAGTCCTCTGTTGCATACGAAGCAGTAATTTTTCAGTTGCAAGCACTGCATCAATCACAGCATTGGAGGGGCCCTGAAATTCCAGTCTTGCTTTTCCATCTCGCACTACTTCCGATACACTTACACTAGAAGGCAGCTCTTGAGATAGTTCCGCAAACTCTTTTTTACCAAGGTTAAAAATGTAGTTGTTTTCAATAACAGCACAGTGACTTTTCTGAATTTGTACCACGCTTTGGAGCCATGATTCTGCTGCCTCCAACACTGTACGTATGTTCCCTTTAAGTTCAATAGCTGGTTCATGATCTGCAGTCTCTTTTACACGTCCACTGCCTGTCTCTATACCTGGAAGAAAGATTTTTTTACACAAGCGCATTGGAAGCACGAGAAGCTTTCAAGTGCTGTCACAAATTCCTGTATGTAATCCAAGATGTGCAGTGAAAAGAAACACACTACTCTTCTGGTATGCTCAAAAAAAGAGATTAGATACCAGGAGCTAAGGTTTCCAGGGGAAAAAAATCCTGCCACACACATACAGAATGTACGTGCCTTCCACTAAATGACTTCCAACAAGTCAGGCACTGACGATGATGTTTATCTTTGAAAATATTAAAGGTAGTATCCAGTTCCATTCCTACTAACATAAAAATGCAAAGCGCTTGCACATTTTTTGACTCCCTTTTTCCCCAAGACACATATACAAATTCTAAGTTATTTTTAAGGGAATGTGATTTCAGATTCTCAAATTTGGAGTGCTCATTTTGCTTGAAATGCCCCTTCTGTTCATTACTTACTCAAAAGATCACTTCTGCTGTAATATTGCTTTTTTTCCAGTTTGTGTGCTGCCAAGGAACATCTTGTCTGGAAAACCTTGGAAGAGAAAAGTTTAGGACCAGTTTGCAACCTCTGTTGTCAAATAAGCAATTTGTTTCCTCAAAACTCTGTTAGATAAGCAGTTGATAGCTGTAGTTAACCACCCCCCCAAATTCTGAAACAGTTAACACCTGACACTTGTCAGCTTTTCCCAAAATGTTATTCCTGACAATATCAAATGCATTCCTGTTCCTCCACATCTCCTAAGGCAAGACACCTTACACACCAAATGTAACCTTTACCAACTCCCTGTGGTTGGTATCCAGAACTCGTGGAACCACACTAGATAAAGGTGTTCATTATCTGCACTTTAGTGCTGATGAAGTTTTAAAACCCCGACTATTCCTCTGCCTTTACCCCAAAGCTCCTCTTCACAACCACACACAGAAAGGCTCTGAGAAGCGCTGCTCTGCTAGGCAGTGGATTTGGCATCTCGCAAATCGCCGCCTTTTTCCAGTAAAAAGTGCCCTGATTACCAAGGGATTAAGTGATGAGCACAGAGCTGTCACACAGCTTCCTTTAGTTTATGGGACTATCACAGAACATGGCTCTGATCTTAGAATCATGGAGTGGTTTGGGTTGGAAGGGATCTTCAAGATCATTTAGTTCCAACCCCCCTCCACCAAGGCCTTGCAGCAGTTGAAGGAATGCATGGCTGAAGTTAAATGGGAACAAAAGCAAACGCTACTTTTATATCAGATGGCTATCTAAAATACTTGTGCATTAATCACATTGGCCGAATATTCAAAAGGTGGAAAATGGCACACTGCAGTTGAAACCATCTGGTGTCTGTCTGCAACCCTTCTACCATATTAGTCACATAATGTGTTGATAGTGTTTTGCCCTAGGAAGTTCATACAAAAAAAATAAAGAACTTTCTTGAGGAGGAATAAGCTTATTCTCTAATGAGTTAAGGGTAGTCTCCTATAAATTCACTGACAGTCATGAGAATTCAAAGCTCCCTCCTCTTGATATCAGACCACAGGGTAAAGAGATGTGATTTAGTGAAAATAAAGATTTGTGAAGATTAATAGTATCTGTTAATGAGACAAATAGTTTCATAAAGGGACCTGCTGTTCACAAATGTTATAAGTAGTACAGAATTCAGAATATTTTAATTTGTAGTCATCTGTGGAAGTATTTTGACAGTTCTGGGTTTTCCTCGCTGGCAGTTAACAACAAATTTGTTACCTGATAGGCTTTGTAGTCGTCTGGGCAAACGACAATCTGCACCTCTATCTTCTTCTCAGGGTGTGCCCCAGCAAAATTTAAAACCTCTTCAATCATTATCTCTGCCACTGTATCAACAGGCAGCATTAATGATTCAATCACATTTGCTGGAAAAGAAACTGAGGGAGATTGCCATTCAGGAGGTTCCCCAATGTAATCCAGGCATCTTTTCACTGCAGCTTTTAATTCCTGCAGGAAAAACAAGTGGGTTAGTCCTCATATCACTCAACATGAAAATCAATTAAAATCCAATCTAACTGATCATCACCTCACACAGCAACACCTTGTGGCGGTATTGCGGCCATACAATGTGCAGCACGAACTCACAGGGCAGATTATGCCCTTTTGTTACTACAAGTCCCTTGTAAAAATGTTTAAGAGAAGACTGAAGTTCATCCTGAAGAGCTGAACCCGCTTTTTGCAGCAGTCCTCTTGAAACTGAAGAGCGAGGCTTGCCATTCGCACACACAGAATTAACAACAGCTGTCGTCTGGAAGAACAGGGTGCAAAGTTTCAGTATACTTCAAGTTTACTGTTTGCAAGCTTTGGTACCATACAGAACACTCTAGGGGGAAAAAAACAACAACAACAAAACAAAAAAACAAAAAGAAGAACCAACCCTGCAGCAGATCAGCTATTTGAAAGGTTCTCTTACTACTACTAAGGGCAGCACTGGAATACATCCAAGTATGCATCTTCTAGTGGCAGAAAATGCATACTTTTTTTCAGAAGCCAGCAGCGTGCATAAGACCTGTTCCAGTCATCAGAGTGTACTGAACAGGATTATTACCACAGCTACAGAAGTGACCCACATGCCCCTCATCAAATGCAACTCTTCAGCCAATTAACAAAGGGCAAAACAGAACTATGGCTCTGTCTGGTACCCCAGCCCATGCAGATGTCCCCACGTTAGGGCAGCAAGCACTTGACACCAAACTGGTGCGGTCAGTGCACGCAGGGGAACTGCAAAGCTATGGTTGCTGCCAATTCCCAGTGGAAACAGCAGATTCCCATAGTAGGTCTTCTGTATTTCAAAATAAATCTGTAAAATTCACAAAATCTTGTTTACAGAATGCTGGTAATAGCAGTAATTGTTCTAACTTTAATTGCTGAAGATTATCTAAAGATGCAAGATTTTGGGGCATATTTTCTTCATAGCCTTGAAAGTATGTGATATCCTTCAGTGCTGTAGAATGGGTTAATAAAATTCCCCACAATATCAACTTTGTCAGCCTTTGCTCTCACATAAAAACTTCCTATTCAATTAAGACACTTCTCTAAAACAGATGTTACAATTATTTTTAAGATACAGTATTTGCTAAAAGCAAATGCCATTTCTGTGATGTAGCTTCCAGTCTAAGAGCTCTGTTGGATTACTATGACTAGGCTCATATATTTTGCATCAGATTTTCTAGCTAAAAGAGTTAAATTAATTAATTTTTAATTTAAATGATGCACTGTTTAAAGGTAAGGTGCACATCATCTGCCTAAGTTATTTTGAGCTGTCTCACTACTAAGTAACTCCAGGAGTAGCACCTATGAGAATGTAAGTTAGAGGAAAAAAAGCAAGGCAAAAAATAAGAGTAGACCTCTAGGGAATGCATGATAAAATGTGAACTCCCATGATGTTAAAAGAGGAAGATAAACATTAACATAGTGATATATCATTATTAATCATCCAATCCTTATCTGCTTCCTATTATACTGTAACAGCGTGTATACAAAAAAAGAAATAAAAACATTGTAATGTTTAATACCCATTTAGAAAAACAAAAAAAACCCCAACCAACTCCTTGCCACTATAATTTATGTACCATTTGTAAATTCTCATCAGGCTGAGAAGATAACTATTTAGTGGATCAATACGTGGTCTCAACTCTTGGGCTCCAAATCCTGCAAGGTATTGAGGTAACTCCACGTTCAATATAGTACAGGACAGATTTACCTTCTGCTCTCCAAGGAGTCCTCTTATGATGCGCAAGCGAATGCTTCCATGTATGATGAAAGCCGAAGGCTGGCTTGAAGCTGGAAGAGTTTCCTGAAGTGAACTGCTATCACCCAGAAACTTTTTACAGGCCTTCTTCATTTCTGCAACTGTATTGTCACAAATGTTCACCAGGCGGATTTCCCTGAGACTGTGCAGTGGATTTGCCTCAACAAATTCCTTTATAGTCACTACAATCACTTGAGCACACAAATCAAGTGGGACGCCAAAAAGACCTGAACTTACTGCTGGGATAGCCACAGACTTTATAGTATTTTCTGGAGCAGTAACGTACTCTAGAACATTCACAATAGCTTCTCCAAGTAGGTCACAACATTTTTCCTTTCCATACATGTTCCACCTTGGACCAACTGCATGAATAATTTTCCTACAGGGAAGCTTTCCTCCATCTGTCACTGCTATTTTGCCAACTGTGAGTTTCCCATACTTTTGAATATAAAGCTTGCTTTGTCTTTGTATTTCTGGCCCTCCAGCATTCACAAGGGCTAAAGCAAGGCCTCCTCCATGTTCTAGATGTTCATTGGCTGCATTCACCAAAGCATCGACCTTGTGTCTTGTGAGATCATCCTTACAAACACAAATGTCAATTCCCTGGCTCAATTTTTTCCTGTATACTTCACCAGAGTATTTTTGATCACTCGTCTCCTTTAATTTTGTACTTTTGAAGGTCAATTTACAACCAAACTTTTTGTCAGTGAGACTACTTAGACAGTTCTCTCTTCTCTTAAGAACTTCATAGGCATCTTTATTGATGGGGATCACCAAGCTGTCCTCATCCATTACCATACTTGGCCCTAGGATATAGAATAACATAAAGCAAGTTGTTACTGTCTTTAAAAATTGAACAAATGCAGAAACACGGAAGGAAAAGGGACAAAAGCTGGGAGAAAAGGTCAAGAAGATGCTTATGCAGGCACCCGCCTCCCTGACATTGTACAGATCAGGAAACTAACAGTATCCCCTGACAACTGGGATGGAGCTATCTAGGGTGATCCCAATGACAGAGAGCCAGAAGGAGATGATCCTTTGTTCCTCACAGATCCTCCTGAATATGAAGCCAGACCTGTGGTTAAAACAGGAGAAACTGGGGTGATCATCCTTGACATACTACATCAACCACCCCCTGCGATCCATTGCAATTTACAAGAGAGATATGGCAGAAAAGCAGGTGAAGCTGAAACGGAATACTTGGGGCAAGTATGCCTAAGTGATGGTGACCAAATAACGTTGAGTGAGAGTGAAGCAAATGGCTATTGAGGTCTGGGAGTTTTCTTAAAATTTAGGACCCAACGCAGCAGATACACCCTATCCTATCATGTGCTAAGCAACTTATTGGGCTGGAGTAACAGCCACCATGGAGCAAGGTGAACCCTCCATAATCCCCACTAAATCTCTAAGTGAGCTTTCTGCATACAAGCCATGCACAAAGGAGAACCCCATGATGTCCCACTATCTGCTACAACAGATTTTGCAATGGTAAAACGACAGATAAGAGAAGCTCCAGCAATTCTTAAACCCCATCTAGTTGCAAAATAGGATGAGATTAAGAGAGACACTGAATATAATAAAAAACAGGGCAATCATGCTTCTAAACAACTCCCTAAATGGGTGGAATTAATGCACAGCACTGTTGTCCACAGTCATGAAATGGGCTGGGATGATGCATCAGTTGAAAAACAAAAACTAAAGCCCCAGGTGAAAACTAACAGCCATAAGGTGAGACCTGTAAAACAGGGAACAGAAACTGCACCAAACGGAAATAAATCTAAAAACCTGCAAACAGGATCTTGAGAACAGAGAACCAAGTTACAGAAGAAAGCACTATCTCTAGGAAATCCTCGATGCAACCA
>NW_010157705.1:17186-19404 GCF_000695765.1 Mesitornis unicolor
ACCGGCATTATTTTGAGCCCGACTGAAGCATTCCAGAAATGAGGTAACGGTGAGAGGAAGGAGCCTATTTTGACTCTGCAGGTGCCAGCTCCCAGAAAGGGAGATAATCCCTTCCTCCTCCTTAGGCAGGAACTGCAGGGCATAAAGTGAAAGAAAACCCAACTAACGCCTGCAAGGCAATTGGCTCTGCCTGTCTGGAAAGCAGAGGCTTCTCAGTGGGTAAGTGATGAGAGCCCTTATATTTTGATTTCAGTTGGTCCTCAAGGAGAACTGAAGTTTTTAATAGATATGGGAGCACAGATTTCACTTCTAACACAACAAGATGCCAAGAAGCTGGGCGGGCAACCCAGATAGCAGAGAGTTAAGATTGCCGCTGTGAGCAGAATGAATGTTGTGTGTCAAACTGCCAAGGTCACTTCATGGCTCCTGGGTGAGAAGCGCATGTTGACCATTTGCTTTGCAATTAAACATCATGATGAAAATATTTTAGGTGTTGATGTTTTAAACGGAGGAGCCTGGTGCCTGCCGAATGGCAGCGTGTGGTCCTTCTGTGCAAACACTGATCCCAACCCCAGCAAAAATCAGGAGGCTACAGTGTGTGCACTTTGCACAGCCCCTGCACTCCCTGATACAAAAATTACTAACGTGCTTCAACATCCCATTTCTGCTGTGACACGAAATGGAATTTCTGAAGTCATACCTGATTTGAAGAAATGACAAATTATCTCCAGAACCCCCTCCTCATATAACTCACCTGTCTGGCCAGTTCAGAAAGCAGATGGGAGGTGGTGTTTAACAACTGGTTACGGGCGCCTGAATGCGCTAGTTGTAAAATATACGTTCTTTATGGTTCCCTTAAAGGAGGAGGATAAAAAGAAGTTTGCTTTCAGCTGGGAGGGAATACAACATACCTTTAACAGAACCCCACAGGGGCATAAACATTCACCTACAATTGTTCGTGCCACACTTGCTGAACTTTTACAGACAGTCTCGCTCCCTCAAGAAACTGTGCCAATCTGTAGATGATATTCTGATTGGAGGAACTTCCCTGGAGAAGGCAGGGGAAGGAGCAGCAGTATGGCAAGCACCACATAAAGCAAAAACTGAAATTCCACCCAGAAAATGTCAGACCAAGTAAAGAAGTAAAATTGTTAGGTATCTGGTAGATAGCAGGCAGTGCAGTGATTCCTTAAGACACCTTATGATCATTAGTAGTAACAGAAGAGCTGCAAATGCCCCAAACAAGTTACAATAATTAATGGGAACTTTAGGATATTGGATGAAGCATGTACCTGGATTTTCTATCATTTCCCATCCATTATACTTACTCTTATGGAAAGGCAAACCCTGGGTGTAGAAGCTAGAAAATAAAAAGGTGGTCAAAACTCTAACTGAAAAATTAAAAACATATCAGTCACTGGGACCAGTACACCCCATAAACCTGTATTATAGTCAAATGGGGTCTTGCCAAACATGATACTTATTGTAACCTGTTCCAAACTGGCCTTCATGGGCTAAAAAGACCTTTACTGTTTAGCTCAACTGCACGTAAAGAAGCAGAACAATGATAACTCTGAATGGGAAAAGGGACTTTTATCTTTAGTCCAAGCTGTTAAACATTACTTACCAATATTTTTTGTCATAGTCTGATCTTCTCTCTCCACTTTTCATAGGCTTAGAAAGCCCAGCTAAGCAAAGAAATCAAGGCCTGGAGTGTTGTTCATTATTCTGTCCAAACCAACCTCCACACCCAGTAGCTGCTTTCCTCCCCACCTTTCCGCAAGACCTCCTCCTCTTTCCTTCCAATGCCTTATGAATCACAGCAGCATGAATTTCAGGAAAGGGAAAAGTTCAAGTGCTCTCTGGAAGCTTAACATATTTGGAGTCCGAGAAACAGCCAGTGCTATGCTGTCCACGGTTTCCTGTAAGCCTGTGAACACTTTTCAGTTTCATCTTTGCAGCCAACAACCAGCTCCCTTCCTGTGGTTGAACACAAACAGACACCAGAGTGGCCAGCTGCTGATCAGTGTCCTCAGAGAGACCATGCACCCTCCTCTGAAGCAGTCTTCACGACTCCTACAGAGGTCAGCCCTGCTGAAATATGCCCTGAGCCTCCAAACAGCCTGCTCAGAGTCCTCTCAGCAGAGGAATTACAGCATAGAGCCTGCAGGTCCCTTGGGCAAATACCTTTTCCTTAGAAGTGGCCGACTCCTTCTCT
>NW_010157705.1:19435-21180 GCF_000695765.1 Mesitornis unicolor
CCTCCAAAGGCACTAAAAGATGACAACAATATCACAGAGCCTGTGGTGACCTGAGGGTTTGGGTTTGCCTTACTGTTTACCTGAGGAGGAAGCTTGGTTAAGATGTGTCTCCTCCTGCTACTTACTCTTCTTTCCCGTTCCTACTGTTTATTCTCCTCACCATTAACCTGACACAACCACTGTCAGGGACAAATTCTTAAATGAATCAATGACATAATCTGAATAATAAAAAAAATAAAACCAAAACCAACAAACCATACCACAAAACTTAATTTGCTTTAGAACACCAGCCTCAAAGTCTGATGCAGCAGCCCAACTGAATGGGCTGAGAATAAATGGTGAGGAAGGCTGAAAAAGCAGCAAGCAAATCTGAGAGGAACATCTTTGAAAGAGTTGTTGGGCTTCGTTAAAAGGCTGCAGTGCCACCATGATGCTATGCTGTGCTGCATTTTCCACTAAACCTCTAGCTGAGAAAGCAAATGTGAAAATCCATACCCTAGTCAGGGCTTCAAAATGCTTGTAAAAGCAAAAAAACCCCACTTCTTCCACTCTGAACTTGATTTCCTGAGAGGGCTAGAGCCTGCCTCTACCTTCTCCAGGGCATTCTCAGTATTTGATTATCAATTTCCAGGAAGATCCAAGGATGAATACCACAGGCCTTTGCAGAGTCAGTGACCCACAGTCACACCAGCAGAGGAACACTTGCCAATAGATTCAATTAACCATGCCACTGAACTTTGTCTTTAATTCTGTGGCTCTTCTTTGGTCTGCATTTAAAGCCCACAAGCAAGTTCTTTCTTTGTAAGGAACTGAAGAATTCAGAAAGGCTTTTAAAACTACTTTTTTAGGGAACAAAAACAACGGTAAAGAGCAGGGTGTTTTTTATACCATCACTATGGTTATAGAGCCCTCTCCTGGCAGATGTCAGCAGCACTATATACAGTAATGTTAATTAGGGTACATCAATTTGTATGAGTTTAATCAAACTTTCCTCTGAGGTAACCTGCTTGTAAAGAGTCTAACGTTTTGCACTTACAACATGTACACACCAATTCATCAAAACACTCCTGAGCTCTTACTTTTAAAAGAGAAATGCAAACAAATCCCGTTCAAGTCATGAATAATAATGTTGATTCATAACCGTGTCTAATTTCAGGTTGCTGTTGGCTATTTCATGTTGATGTTTTCCAGTTTGCTGGCTGTAGCTGGCAATTTTCAACTTAACTACAGGCACACACTTTGCAGATGGCTGAATAAGAGGCTTACCTAAACCGCTAAAACGAGGTGTCTAGAATGTAACTCTATTGTAAAGAAAAGAGAAAATACACGTTACTGCCTGACGGGCTGCGTTCCTACAGAAGCAGTTCAGCTGCAAGCAAAGCACGCAACTTTTCAACTTCAAAATTCGTATGAAGTTTTTCAATTTTTTGGAATTTTTCCATTTCAAAAATTCGTATGAAGTTTTCTAATATTTCAAATGCTACCCAGAGCTGAAATGAGGGTGACCAGACTGCTGCCGGTGGAGTTACCCCCAGCCTCCTCCAGCTGATCTGCAGGCGGCAAGAAGCCGGCAAATTTTACCTCCTCCCGAGCGCCAGAACAGAGAACGCCACCTTTTTTGTCGTTTGGGCTTTTTTTCCCTCAGTGCCTAAAGACCGTTGGCAGTGGGGCGCTCGGAGACTCGGAGAGGACAGGCCCGTCGCACAGGGCCGCTTCCAACCTCCGCTCCCTGCGCTCAGTGGAGG
>NW_010157706.1:0-31768 GCF_000695765.1 Mesitornis unicolor
GGGCGGAGCAGCGTTGCGAAAGTGGGAGGTCTGCGCTCCGCCGGCGCTGGATGGGATGATGGCCGCTTGTCTGTATGTGTCCCCCTACGTGCGCTGTGCCGCCTGAAGAGACAGTTACCCCGCCTTCCCCTGCCCCCCGCCGCCTTCTCCTCTCCCCAGGCAGGCATCGGCCGCGGTCTGCAGTGTAAAACATGCCAGAGGGCCCGGGGGGGGGGGAGATTGGGGCTGTGCCTCTGTGTCATAGATGCCACCCGCTCTGTCGGACAAGAGCCTGCAGGTTTCAGGGCGGAAAGCAATCCGGCAGGGTTCCTACCACCTCTTAAGTACACACGGGTGTTAGACAAAGTGTAGTGTTACTTGTCCAAGCGCTCTGTGGCTACATTATTCACGAGTAGGAAAAAGTACATCTCTCAGTCTATGTTACAGTCATGTGTCCTGTGTACCAGCATGTGCAGAAAGCTGTGGAAAGTATTTTACACCGTCACAGCTGCCTGAGAGAATTTTACTTTCATGCTCTTTGCGGTCCAAAGTGTCATCATATGTCCATGTTGGATGCGACTCATTTAAAGTATCAAACAGAAGGAAAACTTAGGGAGTTGTTATGAGACAGGAAATGCGAAATTACATTGTGTACTGAGGAAGCTCTTAAGTTGTGCCGGGGAAGGGTTAGGTTGGATATCAGGAAAAATTTCTTTCCGGAAATGGTGGTCAAGCACTGGAACAGGCTTGCCCAGCGGAGTCACCATCCCTGGAGGGGTTCAAGAAGAGTGAGGATGTGGCACTTCAGGACATGGTTTAGTGAGCATGGTGGTGTTGGGTTGACAGTTGGACTTGATGATCTTAGAGATTTCTTCCAACCTGAATCACAGAATCTTGGGAGTTGGAAGGGACCTCGAAAGATCATCCAGTCCAACCCCCCTGCCAGAGCAGGATCACCTAGACCGGGTCACACAGGAATGCATCCAGGCAGGTCTTACTTGTTTTAAAAGCTATTCTGGTGGTTTTTTCTTATTGGACTTACAGTGGGAGTAAGGGGTAGGTAGACTGTAGGTTTAAGAAGTGGTTGTGATGAATTATATGGTCACACAACTTTTTGTGCGTGCAGTGAAGATCTTGTAATTAAGTTATAGTTACTCTTTATATCCTTAGATATGTGTTGCTATCAAAATGGATTTTTTAAATGTATTCTTCTACAAGGCTTTTCATATTAAATCAGGAGTAGTAAATATGTATTAGAAGTAAATCTAGTACTGCTTTATGTTTGTATTGCCTGAACACTGCTAATTATAGTGTTCTGTTCTGACTTTGCTCAAACAGACAAACTAACTGCTTTGACTAAAATTTTCCACCAGGGTTATGCTGATGTTCTCAAGGGGAAGTTTGAGCAAAGTTTAGCAACTGTTTTTATAAACTTTGTTTGCAAAAAAACAAATTATGTGGGCATCTCTTGGGTGGATGGGGATCTGACATCCCTTTCTCTCAGAAATTTTATTACGCTTGTGCTCTAGAGTTGTAATTTCTTAAGAACATTTGGTTTACCTGTAGAAAATCCACTCAATCTGTCTGGATTGTGAGCATTTAAAGAATTGTCATTTGCTTGTTCTCAGTAGGGAGTTACAGGAAGATGTCACAAATTACAACCTCTGGAGTTCTCAGCTGCAACAGTGTGAGCCAGACCAGGATTTATCAGGGGTTTCTCCAGCTGTGAGCTCCCCTGAGGCTGCTGGAGCCAAGATCACCCCTGAGAATTGGAACTGAGAGAGGGTGACCATGTCTCTTGCTCCCGGTGGTGCTCTTGCTCCTCCACTGACTTCAACACTGCCCTCTGATCCAAAACAAGTTTAAAGTCATAATGAGTTCTGTGCTCTTTAACACTTAAGGTAACTTGTCCTTTAGTACTTATTAGCATTCTTATTTAGTATAAAAAGAGGCAATAGCTTGTAAGAAGTTCCTAAGTCCTCTTTGCATGGTAACATTTAGTGGTACGCAAGTAATAAAAATGTGAATGTTTGTGCTTCCTTTTCCTACCGTGTAGGTTCTGAGTGTCAGGATGATAATCTTACCAACTGACTCAAGTTCAACGCACTTCTCAGACTGAGAACCCTCCAGATATCCACTAGAAACGTGGTATCACTGAGAGACTGGGTTATGCGAGCTCATGTTTTTTGCATGTGTGATGCTAGAGAACACTGATACACAGCAAATTAAATAGTTGGTTCTCTGTTCATCTTCATAGTAATGGCTGACTGTGCTTTCCTTAAGATTAGTTAGAGGCATGCCAACATTTGGGTTTGAAAGGACTTCGCAGAAAGCTGTGAGCTTTCATACTATATTGAAGTTGTTTATTTTTGAACTTCAGTAGCTGTGGAGCAGTTACCATAAAAAACATTAAGTAATTTCCAGTTGCAGTTTTCAAGGTTTTGGAAGTTTGTTTTAGCTGCAAAATAGTGATAACTACTGTCTGTAAGCAAGTGCAGTCTTACAGGGTAGAGGAAGGAGGAGCTGGGGAGAGGAAGTTGGGCTGTAACCACCGCATGGTTTGTCCTGCGCCAGGATGTACTATGTTGTGAGTCACATGCTACAGTTGCAGCTATTTCCAGCTCTCATTAAAAGAAATTCTCAAGTTTTGAGCAAGTGAGATGTTTCTTAATGAACTCTGCTACAGTTAATGATCTGAGGTGCTCAGAAGGGGAAAAAAATCGTTAGAGGCAGCAAAATAATTTCTTGCAAGTGGAAAGACTGCAGTGTGTGCTGCTTTAAAATAGATACTGTGTGCAGAGGGAGTTGCTTTCCCCAAATATTTATGGTGTAGATTTAGTATTAGTCTACGTACTGTAATACTTTTTCCAAATTTTTTCCTTAATGAGACCAAGACAGAAGTTTTCTTGTATTTTCTTTCATTCAGCAGTAAAATAAAATTTAAAAAATCATCTGTTATCTTTGCTTATTGGCTACTTTATGTATTATGTTGTTCTAAAATAGTTCAGGCATATTTTATGAACAAGAAAAGAAAGTCCTGAGCAACTCTTCTACCTTCCTAAACTCATTCTACCTCCACCACTACCACCGTCAGTTCAGCAGTCTTACAGCCTCTCAAAAATAAGAAAGCCTCAAAATCACCTAGTTCTAATTGTTGAGGGCGTTTCCCCCCTGAGATTTAGTGAAACGCCACATCTTTATTGTGGAAAAAATCTTTCCATGTGATCTATGATGAAAAGGCATAAAAAAATCATTTGGCCAAATAATTTTCAAAAACTGTTATGAAACTTGTCCTTTCATAGTAATTCACATACGACTAAATTGCACTCTTGAGGAAAGGAAGAAATATTCTTTCCTGTTTTGTCTCGCAGCATTAATCTCCTTATCCGTGGTTTATCCTACATCAGCACTTAGCGTGAGCAGTCTTTAGGCTGCAATTCATTCTCCATAATTTCTTTGCTAAGTTGTGGTTAGTTCGGGGACAGTTCTGGTGCTGTGAGCATGGGTGTCCTTGCCACCCCCTCACCCCCCGTCCCTCTGACTCGCTGATTTCCCTCCAGTGCTGTGTGGCTCCTGTATAGGCCAGCACCAAACCTGACACCAAACCACACTGGAACCAGGAGCATACCAGTAGTCTCAGTGGGGTGGATGCCCACCACCTAAAAAGCATCAGAGCTGCTTTGGGGTGAGCGATTTGGTGTTCTGGCCTGAATGTGTTTGTATCTTTGGAGAATTTTTTTCAAAAATAGCGTACTTGGTGCAGTAAATAGGCCTCACAAAAATCCTCTTAAAGTAAATTAAGAAACATGGAAGGAGAAGCAGCAGAATTACAGTGATTTCCAGTCACTGTTTGCCACAAATTAATCTACCTGTTGCAGCCAAAATGAATTAGTTTAATTCGTGCCAGGATATAACTCTGATTACAGTGCTTCAGCTGTTGAGGTCAACAGCCAAATTCCCTGGAAGTTCTGTAAGAACAGGACCAACTCCTTTCTCATAAACACTTCTGAGGAATAAAGAAAAAATATATAGGGTTCTTGTTCATGGAGGAGGATTTTTTTTAATATTTTGGTTTTTTTTAGTATTTGAGACATTCCCTGCTTCTAAATGCACATGGACTTTGAGTAAGCTGAAAATCATCCACTCATGACCTTATAAATCTCTTACATAAAACTCATGTAAAATTGCTGTTGTCTTTCCTCTTTGACAGTATCCTGTATCATCTTCCTAGTATCTTGCCCATAATTAATGATGGCTGAATGGAGTTTTCTTCAGTAGGTGGAAGATAACCCGCGTTCCCTGAATCATAAGTTTCTCACTTGGCAATTTTTTAGGTTTGGCATTTTAGTTCTGAATGTTTCAGATTAAGTGCATTGCTTTTTCCACACCTCTTGTTTTCTTATAGAAACCTTGGTGTAAACACAATTCTGTTGACAGAAAGGGAATACGGGTATAATTGGCTTCTCTTCCCATCTAGAATATACTATGCCTGTAAAAAGCACCTTTATAATAATAAAAATATGCCCACAATTAGGATTTGTCCTTTTCACTATACCAGCGAAATTTAAAGCAGTAGGATTTTATTGTGAATTGGGCCAGCTGAACAAAAAAAAGAGTGGCTCCCCCCCCATAGTAAAGCAGATGACTGAATATTGCTCAATTTGGTAAGTTTATCTCAGCATTACCAATAAAATAATGAAGGCAACTTGTAGAAAGAGTACAAGTGTACACATTTGGTGTGTGTCTCCCCTTCTTCAAATTCTTGATTTCATGCATCTCTTACCAAAAAGTCATGTGAAATATTTCTGAGGATGAGGTTTCTGTAGATGTTTAAATTGTATGGTTGGCAAGTGTTTTGGTCTTGTCCCACCAGAGACTTTAATGGTAACACTACAACATTTGAGAGAATGAAAACTGAAGAACTCCTTAGGGGAAGGAATTTCTAAACTTTTCCGTCTCTTGATTTATTTTACAGCAATTTGGATGGTGGTTTACACACCTTTCGGTCGAGGCATTGAAGCCAGGATTGCAGGAGCAATTCCTGGTTAGGTTGGACTGAGAGTAAGGTGCAATTGCACCCTTAGCTGCTGCTTGTTTGTGAACAAGACTGAGAAGGACAAGTGGAGCTTTGTGGTGCTATTCTGACGTTTTGTAGCTTGCTGCGAGTCAGAAGGAGATATTCGGAGCGTCAGTTGGCAAAACTAGGGGTATGATCTGAATGTGAAAAGTAGCCTCTAATTGCTGAGAGAATTTCTAGTCTGTCTCAGGATAACTGCTAATTGTTTGTCTCTAGTGAAGGGCAAAACGCAGGGACTGCACAATACTCTATTATGAAATTATTATTTATGTGCAGGATAAATAGTTGGAAATCCAATTTCACACACTAGCAAATGTATTATTTATCTGATTTTATGCCTGTCTTCAGACCAGTGAGTTTCTCCTTGCTGCTGACCTATTGGGAATGAAACACATTTGTCTTCATGGAGAAAATTTGCAGTATTTTCTGCAGTGGAAAACAGCAATAGCAGTTGAAATCACATTTCCTTAGATCTAGGAAGACAGAATCCCCAAACTTGCACCAAGAAACCACTCAAATATTCAGTTAAAAATAGGTTTTAGAAGTGCAACCTTGCTCTGCAAGTTTGGAGCTTTTACATGTAGCTTTTGGGAGTGTGTGTGTGTGGGAGTGTGCATGCATACATATGGACTGCAGGGAAGTATCTGTGTAGCAAAGGCTAATGACGGGAGAAGAGGCATTTAATAAACTGTTGTCAAATAATAAAATCCAGCACAGGACACCTGAGGAGAAGTTTAGGGGTTTCTTGTAGATTTCAGTGTAGGTTTCTTTTGCATCTGGACTCTTGAGACCTAATGGGACCTTTTTCTCCCCTTGAGTCTGAAACAGCACAGAAATTATCAGAGCCGTCACATCCTCTGCAAAGCACTCACGACCAAGTGCAACATTCCTGCACTTACCTGGAGGTACCCCAGGAAGTCACCTGTGTTTCTTGGGGATTTTTTTAGGAGGTTTGCCCCCTCTCCCCGCTACTCGTTATGTACGTTTTCCCTGTTAAAGCCCCCATTAAGTCTCCCTTGTTGCCTGTCTCCTCTGGGTGCCTTTCCTCCTCCTCCTCTTCTTCCTTGTACTCTCTGCTTCTCACTGCGGTTTCTCACAGCCCTGGCGCCTCCTTGCTGCAACATCGCATCTCTCGAAGTGTTTGGGAACATGGGCTTTCCCACTGCCACCCCCAGCGTGCTGTTAGCGTAGCTTTAGCTGACAGCTAGGTTGTTGTAATAGCAACTTCAGCACTTTATTTTAGTTGCTTGTGTATTTGCAAGTGTGAGCTGTTATTTTGAAATTGTTCACACAAATGTCTGCCTGATTCTGTTTGTTAAGTTTCAGTGTCGGTGACTTCACCGTTTCTGAAAGTGAAGTTTCAGATGGGCAAAGCTGATTGAACAACTTGCTGACAAAGAATGAGTAGTTTTGTGGCTTCTCTTGCTGCAAGTCTGATGCTCATCTGACCTCTCAGGGTGCTGATTAAGCTCCTAACCTGTAAAATAGTAAGCAGATTTGAAAAGCTCAGTTGATCTCTCTTTGTTTGTTTTCAGCTTCATTTTATGGGGTTGAATCAACTTACTGGGAGATCAACTGAGCAGCAAAGCTGGTGAAAGGAAGAGGAGGGTACCACAGGGCTGGGAGATGCAGATGAGAGTAAGGGACAGAGGAAAGGAAGGGGAACTGCCACTTCAAAGGCAGGGAGCTGTTGAAGATCAATAAACTGCTGGGCCAAAGATGAAGCTTTTTCACCCTTTCCTTGTGAAGAGCTTTCCTGAGTACAGATTTCCTTTTTGCAGGAAGTATTTTGAAATAGTGGAGGACTCTTTTTCTGTCCTTGTTAAAAATAAAAAACAAAAACAAACACCAAACTTGTATCAAGTATGGTGCTTAAGTCTCTGAAGTCCAGTTTGCTGAGATCAGTAGAGGGCTGTTGAAGATTGACACTGAAATCTCTTCTTGGCCTCCTGAAGGAAGGCTGCAAGTGTTCCTGCTGCATTTGCCCTTCCTGGCTCTGGAGTTCTGTTGTCACTGCTCATCCTGAGGACCAGCAGCTGCTGTAGCATGTGGCACCCGGGCACAGACAATGAGAGATTTTCTGATCTGCTCCTGCTGTTTCCTTGATGTCACTTGGCCATCATGGAAGAAGAGGAAACAGCTTTGTTTCAAGTCAGCAGTGAAGATGGCTGGAAAAATCGTTAGAGGGAATAGAAACAGATTATCGAGGATAGGTAGTTAATGGCAAAATAACCTTCAGCTGAGGAAGTATGAGTCCTCAAACACCTGGAATCAAATCTGGTATTACAAGAGACTGCCATTCTGCTGTTATCTATACAATAGCTGGGCACACCTTTTGTGTTGGGCCAAGTGCAATCAGCCAAGCATTGGCTTTGATGGCAAAATGTTGTAAGGAGTTCCTGCCTTCATATAGCTGCTCTGCTGCCTCTTTAGTTACACCAGTGCAATCACTCTTGAGGTTGTGGTTGAATATAAAAATTGACCAGCGTTTGAAAAGAAATACTATTTGTTGCTTGTTTTTTTAATTGTCTGCTATGCTGCGTAATACAGGCCTGCCAGTATTTGCACTGGCACAGCTGAAGGAGGACTGAACCTGATCTGCAGCGTGCAAATAAAATGAACAAAAGAGAGCAGGGGTGTCTTGGGTCACCGTTGTTACTGAGCAGCATTCATGTAGTGACTTTTCAATATGTTGAACATTTAGTCCAGTAATCTTTGAGGGTTTTTACATCTAAGTATTTCAGGCTTTCAGATAATCTGTGTAAATGCCTTAAAATAGTTCTGCAAACCAGTTCTGGTTTTGTTTCTTAAGTATCATAGCTTGTTTTATTTCTGACTGTTGTGTTTAAAGGCTCTTAAACTGAAAGTCAAGCACTTGAATTAGGAAATACCAGGATTAAAGCTGCCTTTGCAGGATTAATTTGGTCCCTTGCCATTTGTGTACGTTGCAGCCTTGGTTACTGTTAAAGGGACAGAGTTAAATTGCACCAAAGTGCTCTGCCTCCTTCACTGCACAGAAGAGACCCTGCTCTGAGAGTGAAAGGGCTGTAGTAGGATGCTTATCTCTGTCTTGTTTAATGTAGTAAATTGAAGGTGTTATGAGTAAAAAAGGAGAATGTGGAAAGAAGGATGGGTCACTATTGGATTTTGCTTTAGACATGTAGATTTTACACCCATCTCTACTAATAGCATTACTGTGTTACGATGGACAAAGGAACACGTAGTCATTACATGGCGTTTATTCTCTGAGTGTCTTACACAGAACACAAGAACTGGGTAAACCAGATGACAATGAAAGGTTTGAAAAGATTTCAAAACATTTGACTCATATTCTCCTTTTCCGCTGTGTCCTTGATGTATGGGTTCTGCAGCAACTTCTATTGGATGTCTCTGCAATACTGTTTTTAGTTCAAGTTTCCTTCGTAAGCACGCTGTTGATCTGTTCCCTCCATATTCCATGCTGCAGCTGGCATCCCAGATTAATCACTGGAGTCTGCAAACTCAGTTTCTTTCAGATGAAGCTAAAGTAGAAGATGCATTCCTGGAGCACCTGCTCTAATAACACTCCAAGTGTTAATGGGTGCTCAGACCACGAGACTGGATTAGGGCCAGTCGGACTCCACCACTTTAAATTGCAGTGGCATCCACAGAGGAGAAGGGTAGTGCCTCTCCCCCCCAGACAGTACTTTTAGGCAAAACATAGAAAGCAAAGCAAAACAGATTAGTTTCTCAGATTCGTAGAAGCTTGAGTGCTCTGCTCTTTTTAGATGGAGTTGTGGGGGGATTATGCACTACAACTCTCTGAGGTGAATTAAGGATAAATTAGTGTTTATGAAATCACACTGCAGTACACAGAAACACTCACTAGAGACAGATCTGGTGAGGAAATAGAATTCTGCTTTTGCTCTTGCAGTGACACTATTAACTCATTTGGTAGGTTCAGATGTAGAAGTGGTAGCTCAATCCTATGGTATGATCAATGCCTTGAGACCCTGTATGTGGCACCCTTTAAGTAATTTCTCAATAATACCCATTTAGACTTTGATCACTTATTTTTATCCATTAGCTGTAAGATTTACCACTCTTATTTATTAATCATGAGTTTACAGCTCCTTAATATTGTTTTTTCTTTTTATAAACTTCAGTTTTGCTTGTAAGTTGATGAATAGTGAAGCTGCTATGTTGTAATAGCATACACCGTGTACAAATTACAAACAAACAGCTGTAAAAAGAAGATAATTGCTTTTAACAGATGCATCATTGACTTGTTTTACTACCACCATGGAGGAAGGTAGTGTAAAATTCTTACAGGTTAACTTGAACAGAATTGTAAGAGTGTCCATGAAAAACAAAGAGAACTGGATATTGCTGGTTTCTTTATGTGTGTGCATGTGCACAAATATATAAATTCCAATTCATGCCACAGAAGTTCTTTGTTTAAACTTAAAACCTGATTCTCTTCTTTTGTTAAGATCTAATTGGGAACAGTCTATTGAGTTACTGAGACATCCTCCCATACGGAGTGGGCTGTGTTTTGCAGCATGGAGAACACAGAGATTTCTGCACTACAGTTTAACTTGTGCTTGTTGTACTCTTGGATGCATCTGAGAGTAGCTGTTCCTCAAGTGTATGGGTTGTGGGCATAAAGTGCTTTTATGCTAGTGAATAAAATAGGAGGTTCAGTTCTCTGATTACTTTTAAGCTAGAACAAAGCAATGCAGGGATACTTCAATTATAATTGTGCCATTTCCAATAAACTAGATCCTGTCAATGCCGTTTTAAGTGACACATATTTGATAGCTAGAAATATATATTAACAACACTTATCAAGCTTAAGCGAACATGAAGAATTAATCTAGATAACAGACAATAATCCTGCTTCCTTCTCCCTTCCCAGTATTAATGCCCTTTTCATCATCCTATTAAAAATTACAACAAAACCCCATTAATTTGTTTAGTTAGCAGGAGACTGTCAGGGTTGCTTAGCCTCAGAAAGATGACTTGACATAACTAAGCTTTAGGCATTTGATTCAAGAGTTTTATCAATGCAGTTGTCAAGAGATCTTTGTAAAGCTAAAGCTGAGAAAAAGATGATGTGCTGGTTTTGGCTGGGTTAGAGTTAATTTTCTTCATGGTAGCTAGCATGTGGCTATGTTTTGAATTTGTGCTGGAAACAGTGCTGACAACACAGGGATGTTTTCATTACTGCAGAGCAGCGCTTACGCAGTCAAGGCCTTTTCTGCTTCTCACCCCACCTTACCAGTGAGTGGGACTGGGGGTGCACAAGAAGGTGGGAGGGGACACAGCCGGGACAGCTGACCCCAACTGACCATGGGGGTGTTTCATAACATGTAACATCGTGTTCAGTATAAAAGGTGAAGGAGGAAGAAGGAAGGGGGAGATGTTAAGAGCTACGCCATTTGTCTTCCCAAGTAACTGCTATGTGTGCTGGAGCCCTGCTTTCCTGGGGATGGCTGAACACCTGCCTGCCAATGGGAAGTGGTGAATGAGTTCCTTGTCTTGCTTTGCTTGTGCACGCAGCTTTTGCTTTACCTATTATACTGTCTTTGTCTCAACCCATGAGTTTTCTCACTGTTAATCTTCTGATTCTCTCCCCCATTCCAGCCGAGGGTGAGTGCATGAGCAGATGGGTGGTGCTCACTTGGTTGGCTGGGGTTAAACCATGACAGATGATCAAGAGTGAAATGATTGAAGTGTTTCTTCATATGGACAGGTGTATTGCAGGAAGAGAACACAGCTCCCCCCACCCCAACCCCACCGCCTTCTCAGTTAGTTAGGTGTAATATTCTTGGTGTAAGATCAGCAATTAACAGTGCAATTAAAAGTGGGTGCAAGAGCTGGTTCTTCTCGTGCCTGTGCATCTGTTGGAGCTAATTCCCATACCTTGGCTCCAAACAAGCTGTTCTCTTCAGCACTGTTGATGGTTGTGTAGCCAGCTTATGAAGTACAGAGGGATTAGGTCTGTTTGCTTTATCTCTAACAACAGTTCACGTAAGACGACCTGCAACTTTTTTTCGTTTTTCTTTTTCAGAAACATCAGAATCATGGAGGGGCTCTTGCATTACATAAATCCAGCACATGCCATTTCACTTCTAAGTGCACTGAATGAGGAGCGTCTAAAGGGACAGCTGTGTGATGTTGTTCTCATAGTGGGAGACCAGAAATTTCGAGCTCATAAAAACGTTCTGGCTGCCAGCAGTGAATACTTCCAGGCTCTGTTCACAAATAAGGAGAACGAGTCTCAGTCAGTGTTTCAACTCGACTTTTGTGAGCCAGATGCTTTTGATAATGTGTTAAACTACATTTATTCTTCATCCCTGTTCATTGAAAAAGGCAGTCTTGCAGCTGTGCAAGAGCTGGGCTACAGTCTTGGAATATCCTTTCTTACAAACATTGTTTCTAAGAGCCCTCAAGCTCCTTTTCCAGCTTGCCCTATTAAGAAAATACTGTATCAAGATGAAGACGAAAGTAGTTCTCAGAAGAGAAGTGTCATCGTCTGTCAGAACAGAATTGAAGCACAAGCAAAAGGTATTAATCAAACACAACATGATTTAAGCCATACTTCTAAACCTTTACCCTCTGTTGCTGTCAAAACTAGCAGTAGGCCACAAGTAACAAAACCAAGTGAAACCCTTCACAACTTCTCACTGACTGAAAGGAGATGGCTGAAAGAAAGCCCCGTGAGCTATACCAAGCTTCATGAAACTCCTGGAACTGTGGAGGATCCAAGCAGAGGTGGTTTAGTGAAAAGGAATGCAGTACTGCCTCAAATGCCTTTAGCGGAGAAAGAAACTGCAAGCGATGAACCCGGAAGCAGTGGTCAGCTTTCAAGAGGAAAGGCCATGGAGATGTCATTAAAAAGACCGCGTCCACCAGTCTTGTCTCTGCGCGGCACATCAGAATCTACGTTTTTGTTGCGAGAGGCAGGAAAAGGAAATGGTCAAGGTGAAGACAGGAATTTGCTGTACTACTCAAAGTTAGGGCTAGTAATCCCATCTAGTGGATCTGGTCCAGAAAACCAAAGTATTGACAGAAGTGGGCCACTTGTAAAAAGTCTCCTTCGAAGGTCACTGTCCATGGACAGCCAGGTTCCTATTTACTCACCTTCTGTCGACCTAAAACCTTCACAGGTGTCATCATCCTCCTCACCCGGGACTAATGATTCCCAGAAGACATTTAATGTTGCATCTCAAAAGTCATCCTTGAAAGAGTCATCAGAGAAGTTAGTCATAGATGAAAAACCACAGGTAATACACCCACATCGCCTTAGGTCTTTCAGTGCCTCTCAGTCAACTGATAGGGAGGTGGCTTCCCCTCTCACCGAGGTGCGAATAAAAACTGAACCTAGCAGTCCACTTTCAGATCCCGCCGAAATAATAAGAGTTACAGTGGGTGATGCTTCAGCATCGACAAATAAAGACTTTCCTTTTAAAACTGAGGATGATGCTAAGGAGCCAAGTAGACTTCCAGCAAAAAGGAGATTTCAGGATGATAGAAGACTGCCTTTTAAGAAACTGAAGGCAGATGAGCAGGGTTCTCCTGGGTCTGAAGATAACTTTGAGGAAGGCTCAAGCCCCACGCACCTTGATGCTGATTTTCCCGATTCTGATGTCAGTAAAGATGAATACAGCGAGATGGAAGAAGCACGACCAAATAAAAAATTTAAATGCAAGCATTGCCTTAAAATTTTCAGATCAACAGCAGGTCTTCATCGTCATGTGAACATGTATCATAATCCAGAGAAGCCCTATGCTTGTGATATATGCCACAAGAGATTTCACACAAATTTCAAAGTGTGGACGCACTGCCAGACACAACATGGAATTGTGAAGAATCCTTCACCAGCTTCCAGTTCCCATGCTGTTTTGGATGAAAAATTCCAAAGAAAACTGATCGATATAGTGAGAGAGAGAGAAATTAAAAAAGCTTTGATCGTTAAACTAAGACGTGGCAAGCAAGGTTTTCAGGGACAGTCTGCTTCACAAGCACAACAAGTCATCAAAAGGAATTTAAGATCGAGAACCAAAGGAGCCTATATTTGTACCTACTGTGGGAAAGCTTATCGTTTCCTCTCGCAATTTAAACAACACATAAAAATGCACCCAGGGGAGAAACCGATTGGAGGAAATAAGGTTCCTAAGCAGAAAGATCACATTCATATTGAAAGTCCAGTGGAAAGCAAAGAGGTTTATCAGTGCCGTCTCTGCAATGCTAAGCTCTCTTCACTTATTGAACAGGGAAATCATGAACGGCTCTGTAGAAATGCTACTGTCTGTCCTTACTGCAGCCTTAGATTTTCTTCTCCAGAGCTGAAGCATGAGCACGAAAGCAAGTGTGAATACAAGAAGCTTACGTGTCTCGAGTGTATGCGCACCTTTAAATCATCCTTTAGTATTTGGCGTCATCAAGTTGAAGTTCACAACCAAAACACGATGGCTCCGCCGGAGAACTTTTCTTTACCCATCCTGGATCACAACGGAGAAATAACGAGTTCGTCAAGATTGCCTCCTCCGGCAGAGACCAATAAAATGAACAATTTTGTTGCTGCAAAGGAAGATGGTGTATTCAGCGATTCATCAGAGCAAATTAATTTTGATTCTGAAGATTCCTCATGCCTACCTGAAGACTTAAGTGTCTCCAAGCAGTTTAAAATTCAGATCAAAGAAGAGCCTGCAGATGACATAGAGGATGAGGCCACTGAAACAAGCAGAGAACCGAAGGAAGTCGTCTCCAACAAAGATGCTGGTTTGTGGCCTTGCGAAAAGTGCGGGAAGATTTTCACCCTACGCAAACAGCTGGAGCGTCACCAAGAACTACTGTGCTCCGTGAAGCCCTTCATTTGTCATGTGTGTAATAAGGCCTTCCGAACCAATTTCCGGCTGTGGAGTCACTTCCAGTCTCATATGTCACAGGCTGCAGAGGAGTCCACAAATAAGGAGCCTGAGATGTGTCCACCAGCTAGTTCCCCATCACCACCACCCTTACCCCCACCCCTCCCCAAAATCCAGCCTTTGGAGCCTGATAGTCCGACAGGCTTGTCTGAAAGCTCCACTACTACTGAAAAATTATTTGTACCGCAGGAGTCGGATACACTCTTCTACCATGCTCCACCACTCTCGGCAATCACGTTCAAAAGACAGTACATGTGTAAACTCTGTCATAGAACTTTCAAGACAGCTTTTAGTCTTTGGAGCCATGAACAGACACACAATTAGCTTTAACAGATACCTTCAAAAGCTGGTTCAGTGGAGGCTGTGTTCAGGATCTCAGATGTATGCCATATCAACTAGAAGAGGATCAAAAAAACCAATTATGACAACAAAAAATTTGGAATTTTGTGATGCTGCTTAGATTTGAAGATTAAGGTAAACTAACTTTGTTAGTAGGTAGAAAGCTGAGTAATTTAAAATACTGTGGTCTGGGATCTGATAGTAACAGAATAATTTTGATTTCATTTAACACTGAAATACGATCACATCTGGATTGTATGCATGGATCTTCATCCTGTGATGTTGGTGTGTGCGTGTGTATTATATATAAAGTTATATATTAAATGAAAGAGCAACAACAATTTGGATTCTAACTGTGAGTTTATAGTAGTGAAATACTGTAACCAAGTTCATTATGTTTTTTAAAAGAAGCCAACACACAAGCTCCATAGAAATACTTGCCATGCACTTGCAATTAGGGAGGAGGTGGATGGAGTGTCTTGCTGTATTGACTTAGGTCTTAGAAACCTTTAGCAATAACAAATAAACCTCAAGTTTGAGTAATCCTGATGTTATTGGATACGAATGTTTGGTATTTTAAGGGAACATAGAAGTGTTTTGTTATTACATGGAACTTGTGCAAATTAAACTAGAATCTAAAGTCAGCAATATTATTACTAAGATTTTATATAAAAAGTAGCAGCAAGCCTGCTTTCAGTGATTTAAGTATGAGTTTCTAAGGAAGATCGGGGGAGAGGGTACTTTGCTTTATATAACGTCCCAAAGACTAATTTACTATAGATACTTGGATAGCTAACGTCATTGTATTAACAGCCATCATAATGCAAATGGTACTGTTTATAATATGAACTAAGGTTGAATGGATGTAAGATGAGTTTCATAAATTTGTTTCCACTATTTGTACAACTGTTTGTAATTCTAACTCAAAGGAATGTATAGCTATTAAATTTTAAAAAGAGAGCTCATTAAGCGATAGAAGATGAGTTGTGTTCCTTACACACAATAATAAGTTTGGCCATGAGTACAAAGAGATGTTTTAACAAAAACTAAAAATGTAAATATTTATATAGACACCTGTATAAATGAAGAAGTATGTATTTGAAGTTTGTATTAAGCATACATATACAGCTCAAAGCAGAGGAAGAAACATCACACTACAATCACTGCATTTTATGAATACAATGCACAGAATATTTCTTTCCACTGCTTTCTATCATTTGTGATACTGTGTTGCAATTTTCTGATTTGTTGAAAATCATGGTAATATTGGGCTGCAGATACTCTGTGCAGCTCCGTTATTTTATCTCAAATCACAACTGGAGCATTTAGTGTAAGTAGGATCATTGGTATTTACCAGAAGCTGTAGTGAGGGTCCAAGATTATTCTGTCAGGAAAAGAAATATTTACCCAGAAGTAGGTGGGAAACTAACAGTGAAAAATTCTTCTGCTAGAATTTAAACTTCATGGAGTGGTGATGGATTAAAGTGAACAGAAATGACGCAAATGGTATTTATGATCCTGAGCCTTTACCCCGTGTGGGCTGGGAGAGGGGCATTGCACTCCACACCACCTGCTCAGAGCCCAGTCTGTGTTCACTGAAAGCGACAAGAGTTTGGGCACCAGTGTCAGAGGCAGCAGGAGGGAGGCTTTAATTCTGTATGTAACCATGACATTTTTTTCAGCATCCCAAACTCAAAAGTAAAAAGAATTGCAAACTGACATGGAGATTTAGCAAAATGAAGCACAAGTGTGACTAAGAGTCTGAGGATGGGCATCCTTAGTTAGGCACACACAGGAATAGATTTTTGTCAAAACCCAAGTGTGCCACCATTTCTTTCCAACAGATCTTTTTTTTTTAATTATTTTTTCCTGTAACTTAAGTTTAAAAGAATTGGCTGAGGATGAACCCCTGATGTTTCCTCAGGTACCAAAAATTTGCAATGTTATTTTCAAGCAACTTCTGTTTCATTTTTGATTAAAATCTAAAATTGTTACTAAAAACTTCAAACAGTAATGTGTTGTCCTTTTCTGTCCTCTTTCAGGCAAATTCTGTCTGAATAGGGTTACCTTAATCTGTAAGAATATCACTTAAACTCTTTTGGTGACATTGCAATTAAAACAAGGTACTTGTTGAATAGTGACATTTTTAGTTACTGAGTTTTTATTCCACCTGATATGACTAAATTAACTTCTTTTCAGAAACAATTTCAAAATAAAATGGTTAGTGCTCTTCACCTGGTTTAACAAAATCAGAAAACCATAAAAATTCGCCAAGTATCCTTTAAATGGATTTAAGAAATCTGTGCATAGAAAATATGAAGACGTTTTTGTAAAATGGTTCCTAAGTTTTCCCCAATGATTCTTCTACAAAACAGTCTGAAAGTTTCTGGGTAGCCTTTTAAAAATCTGTGTGCTTTCTAAAGGAGGATGGCAACCAGTTCAGCGCTGTCGTATGCCGTCTAACAACTTTCAACTGGGATTCTGCTGTGTGATAGGATGATAAATTCCACGTGGTTTAAGTCAAAAGCTTGTGCACCATCTTTGAAGAAACCTTGACCTTTTTCCTAATATAGGATGTATTGTGAAAAAAAATCCATAAAATATTTTTGGTCTAAATAGCATCCTTCTAAGTTTTTTGTTTTTTTTTTTTAAGTTTTGTTTTAACTTTGAGTATGTTTTGTAGGTTGGTTTTTTTTTTATAAATTCAGTTCCTGTTGTTTAGTAAAGGAATTCAGGATCTCTGAAATTTAAATATGAGATGTTTATATAGCAGTTCTGGTTTTCTATTAGCCTTTATACAGTATCTTAAAAAGCCCTTGATAGAAGTGTTTATTTTGGAGGATACAGAATAAATATGCTTCCACTTATATAACTTTAATATATGTTTAAAAAGTTAAATTATGGAAAAATTGTTAGTTGCTTGTTTATAAATAAAGGTCTTTTGAAGAGTGTCTAGTTTGGCCACAGCCAAAATAAAAGGCAAATTTATTGATACAAAAACCTGTCTTCATCATATTTTGTTTCATTTTGTAGCTGTGTACTGAAGTGACACAAAGTTAGAGGTCTTGTTAAATATAAAAAGTGGTTTGCTTTTTTTCTTAAAATTTGTGACAGGAATGTGCAGATGTTTTAATATATAGATTAGAGTCTTTAATTATTTCTTTTCTTGCTATTTTTATAATCTGTCAGATAAATCTCAGAGAACTGTCCTGCTTTGGTGGAAGTACCATGGAATCTTCCATTGCATTGAAGAGGAGCAGGGTTGAGCCATGTTTTGGGCCACGTGTATTTTGGTTTGGAACTTTTTTTTTTTATTTTCAGGCTCTGCATTGGCAAAGCATCTAAGCCTATGGTAAAGGTCCACTGAGATCAGTCTTAGTTTTTTTTAAACATGTGCTTAAGTTCTTTGCTAAATTGGGACCACGATCAACCATTGAAAGTGAGCAATGGCAGAAAAATACATACAGATATATATATTTTTTTGAAGTCCTAGAGCCAGAAGTTAAAATTAATTTTCTTCTGTGTAAAAACTGCATATACAGCTAGGCTATAATTCTGTCGTTTTACAAAAACAAAGGATGTGAACCAGTAGTAATATCGTCTCTACTTCTTGTGTCTGCTTTTTTTTCCCCTTAAATAAAGGGAGTGCAACAGCCTGTGGCAGTTAATGGAGCAGAGAACCTGCTGAAGCAGTGCGTGACGCTAGAGTTTGTCTTGTGTATTTCAGAACGGAGATACAGCCTTATCCGTGAACCAAAACACAGCTGTAAGAGACTTGTTCCTGCATTTCCTATTTAGCCAGGCCTTCTAGTGACATCCAGTAGATTTTTTTTTGTCTGGTGATGTGTATTTTCCCCCAGGTAGGGCATATGGGTTTGGTCTGAACCTACATCGGCTCTGTTTTTGTTCCAAGCTTTCAGCGATAGTGCTAGAAGTTCCTCACGTGGGATGAGGACAGACTATGCCTACCTTCTTCGCACTAACAGTGAAGGTTCAAATATATGGCATGAGCCTCTAATCTGGCATGTGCCTATACAGTTCAAGAAAATTGTTTACATTTTCCTACCAGAAGATTTAGATAAAAATCAAAGTAAGCTTAGGGTCTGGGATTTTTTTTTTAATGTTGCTGTTAATGAATCAGTGTTAAAAATCTTTTTGTTGTTGAACACAGCCTGATAGTATTTTTTAATGTCATTGATTCTTGTTTATTTAAAATTACTTGTGAAAAACTGTACTATAAGTGTTGTACATAAAGGGACACTATCAAGAGAAAGGTTGTACACAGTAAATATACTTAGCTGTAGAATTATTAAGAATACTTGATATTAATAAAATCAAAGAATTTTAAAACGTGAATTTACTCCTAACATTTGAGCTGTTTGGCATGAAAATGCCTATTAAGAGCATCCTCAATTGTTGCAAGGATGTCCATAAAATGTATCTGAATTCTGTGGGCTAAGCTTATTTTTCACATTGCTTTTTCTCACTGTTCCAGAGCAAAGGACTCGATCCGCTTTTACATTTTCTCATTGATACATACACATTACCTTTTAAAGACATAAGCTTCCCGCTACTGTCGCAGCTTCTTTTTGATTAAAATATGTACACAAAACCATAACAAACTATCTTTTTGCAATGTAACATGCAAAATACATATAAAGTACACATTTTAAGGCTTATTCTTGACAGTGTCCCTTTTTAAAAAGCAGGAAAATGGGATCATTTTTAGTGCTTGGATACAGGAAAATAGTTTCCTACAGTTTCTAGAAACTGGAATTGAACAATATGTTTGCTATAGAATTTTCCAATTAGGTACACAAAATCACTTGTCATTTTAAAGGGTTATAGAGGTAAGGCAAAAGAAGCTGGTTTTACAATCCTGTATACGTTATAGTCATTGTATATCAGTTCAGTACACCAATGCTGAATTTTAATTGAGGATGGGTTTTTACTTTTTTTAGGACTGAGACTTAATAGCTTAGGGTAACTTCTTTCATGTAATGTAAATCCATTGCTGCTTTGTACAACTTTTTCTACTGTGTGTTTTCTTTACTTAGAACTTGACTAAGAAATGTTGGCGTCAAATAAACTTACACTTTGTTTCTTTTGAATTGTTGTGTCTTATACTGGAATCTGTTGGCAAAGTGGGATGTTATTCTACATACAGTTGTGTCTGTGGGGTGGGAATTCTGTTTCTAAAAGAACATCTTTTGGTCTATTTGTTGGATGTGAATGATAGATTTTACATTACTAAAATGATGGTGTTTTGTTTGTTTTAGTAAGTGCCCCACTGAATCTTTTACTGGAATATACAAGAAAACCGACTGCTCTAGACAATCTCTTAAAAACTTGCGCACAGCCCAAATTCTGCTTCCTATGCAATCAGTGATTAAAATGGGACTTTGTGGAAGCAAGGTTAAATTAACTGAGTATCTCTTTCATCTAAAACTGGATTGAACCAGATGTTTGAAAATACACAATCAGGAATGTTTATGGTATTTTGCAGTGCTCTCATGAAAAGCAGTTTTGCTACGTGCATTTCCCTCTTCAAAAACCCCTGCATGGGAATGCAGTGTGTGGATTCCCATGATGTAGAAAATAACCTCTCTATCTTTTAGAAACAGGGATTACTAGGCTCCGCTCTTCAAAGTAGATGAGACCTATCTTAGAAAACTCTTAGGCCAGTTTTCTCAACTTCCTGGACTCCACGTTTGCCGTCCTTTGCTATTCTTAATTTTTGCATTAACCAATTTCACTCACATTTAATAGAGGAGACAAGGTCTCAAGAGTTAAATCTCCAGCAAGTTTCATAAATGTCACTGACTGGTTAGCAAAGAATGGTGTTAGTGGGAAGGGTAAGATTTGCAGCAAGAACGTGTGCTGAGCAGTTACCCATGCTTTTTACCCCTGCACTTGTCACCATGTGCATGTGTGCTGTCTTGTCAGAGAAAGGAGGGCAATAGGTCAGGTGAAACATCCAGCAGGGCTGAAGTACCAGGTCTGCCAAATGGGCAGAATCAAGGGTTGAAAGGGCGCTCCCAAGCTCAAGAGGATTTGGGCCTTATTGGTGCTCCTTAAATCTCTTTCAAGACAGGGATAAATGGCACCTGGCCTGTCCCTCCGTGGATTATTCCTGCATGTCAGAAGTTAGGGGAGCTGTGGAAAAGGCAGAGAGGATGGAGAGCTGCTCTTTGACTCCTTCACTGAGTGGTAAATCACCAAAGGTTTGGCTCCCTCTTTCTCCTTTCAGCTGAGGGAACTCCTCCAGCTCTTTCTGCATCCAGTTAAAAATCTACATACACTCCTCTTTCTGTCACTGTTTGAGAGCAGTCTGACATCTGTTGAAATGCTTCATAGAAAATGTCTGCTCTAGAGACCGTACAACCTATGTTTGACCTGAAAGTCAAGAAGCAAACCAAAATGATAAAATGTCAGTGATAACACCATGAGCATTGCGCCTGTTTTCATGGTTATTTTTTGTTCTAATTCCAGCCATCCACTTCTAAGACAGTTGCTCTGCAAACAAATCCAGTAACATTTACTTACTTTTCCGTTCATAGGATGTCTCCAGTTATCACTCTTTTTAAATATACAAACACTAACACTATAATTTTTACTGTTGGACCTACATAGATAATATTTCTGTTTCCAGTCCTGAAACACTACAGCAATAAAAATTTTCAAGATGTTGGCTGTAGTGAAGCAACATACACAACTTTTATTTTCCCTTCATTTTACATGTGTTGAAAGAGTACATCAAAACCAAAGCCAGTTTCTGCTAACAAAAAATTCACCTTAAATTGCCTCTGCAGTTTTGATACAACCCTTAACAATTTCTTAATGTCTTCTCAGTCCAGGATCTAGGATGGATCAGCTTAAGCTGATATTTGAGGGCACAGGCTCTCATCCAGCAATGTGCACCTCTCCAATTAATCCACTGATGTTAAAAACGAGGCAGTGACGAGGCAGGAAGACCCGCTGGGGTTACTGACATCCAGGCATACTTCTGCTGGAAGAGACCACACTGAGACCTCCACAGGCAGGTGTCCTTCGAACAAAGGGCAATGAGCCAGAAGAAGAGGTGGGAGAAAGTAGGATGACAAGAGTGCAAGAACATAAGCTACAGAAGAGAGCATACCGTGGCCCTGCCAAAAAAACAAGAATAAAAATTAGCCTCTGTTTTAAGATGTCATTTGTGATGAATACCACTCTTCGATTCCTGCTTTTTCCTTTTGTCTCTAATGAACAGTTAGGTGTTCCTGGGCTTTGACACCTTCCAACAGTTTTTGGCTGACAGGAACTGAATCCATTACTCTATGCTATAAAGTCTATGAAAGCGTTTAAGGGAAGAAAAACTTTGCAAAGGATGATTTAATAGTATTTCCCCTACAGTATTGCATTGGAGGAAGTTTGGGTCCACTTGGAACAGACTTTGAAAACTGCACATCCTGAGGGCTTCACCAGCTGTGGCAACTATACCTTTGGAATTGTGTAAGCAGTTTCCCCACCTCACCACCTGCACCTCTGGGTATCAAAAAGAGGGGGAACCTAAAACCAGAGGAAAATCTATAGAACAGTAAATACACCTCTACTGACCACCTTCCTACTTACTCCTTCCTCAGCTGGCTACGTCTTGGCTTCGTGCACATCTTCTGCTCTGTGGGGCACCTTGTGTGGACTCCAGGTAATGTCAGAACAGATCCCACCCACAGGGGGAAGGGTAAAGGCTTCCTCTCTGCATGGCAGCCCAGGGCCATGTTTAACAAGCAGCTATATGCTGCTGCCTCCTCTTCACTCATCAACCAACTGAGCAGCCAAATGCCATGAGGAGGAACCTTATCTTGTTAGCTTGCGTTCAGATTACTTGTTTCAGGAAAAAAAAAATTGTCTGAGGCATGTAAATGTATGTAAATGCATTTTTTTCAAAGCATGAGGAAAAAAAAACCTGTAAAAATACCAAATTGTCACTCTGAATAAATCTGTAGGAGAACCACTGATATTAAAAATGAGTTTTGAAATTGGGTAGTTTTTTAGCAAGTATTACTACAAGGCTGAAGAGAGGAAGAAGCACACAGAACCCTCATTTTGTGGAGATGATCCTACAATCTATTATGTGCCTCTAACACTGTGTACAGGCACTAGGAGGAGGCAGAAAGAAAAGACCGCAACATCACACTCACCTGAAGAGACGCACTCAAAAGCACCACACAGAAGGTGAACTCCTCTATATGTATGTATGTATAAAAATATATATAAAATGTGTGAGTGTGTTTAAATATGGCTCAGTTACATGGCAACTGCTGAGTTTGGAGAAAATTCCCTGTTAGATCAAGGGCATGTTATAATACACTTCTGTCTAAAAGCTCTCTTCTCTGATATTTCCTTCACTAAGCAGCATGGTTTTTGCCTGACAGCAGGGAGCAGAGAGATGTGGTGCACATCCAGACTCTTGAATCCTTGGCTCCAAGCTGAGACTGTCAAGGAGTAGACCAGTCTATCCCAATGTTTTCTGCAGCCCAGACAGTTGTCTAAGGAAATGCAGAAGCATTAGTTGTAGCTTAATACCTATTATGATAACATATAGTCAACATACTTGAGTATAGTATAAACTCATGACTGAGGAGTTAAAAGCTTTTTACCCTTTGCTGGTGCCGTAACAGACTGCATTGTCCCCCATGTAACTGGCGGGATTTGCGTAGCCGTATTGTGAGTGAGCCTGTACCCATGCACTCCAGACTCAAGGTGTTACAGCCTTAATGCAGTTCCCATGGGGGTGTGTGCAGGGATGACATGCAACACAAAACTGGTACATGCCCTTGGATTTTCTTAGCTGTCTAGCTGACTTGGAGCTTTTTCACTGCTCTTCTAGAGGAAGGTGTGGGTTCTGAGATTTTTCAAAAGCCTTTCTTTTATTTCATACTCTTGCTATTGATTTCCTACAACACTGCTTGAAATGCCTTTACTCTCAGTCTAAAACTTGAATATCTCTTTTACTATTTACCAAGCCCTTTCTTCTTTCTGATGCCAAACATTCCCAAAGCCAGTTGGTCTTAGCATCCTCAAGCATGTGTCTGAGGGACGTATGGGTGTTTGTACTGTGTGTGAGAAGCAGACAGCTCCAAGAAGTCAGCATCTCCTGGCCTGGAGCCCAAGATTCAGAAGGAGAGGCAGAAATCTCTCCAGTAGTTCCTTGTCGGGAGATTCTCCAGCTCTGTTTTGGACATGGGAAGCCTTAACAATTTGATCACAATATTAACTTTCAGATTAAATTAACCCACAGGCAAGAAACTTACTGTAGCTGGAATCGCCCATCCTGTCCAGAATGCCGTCCTTGAGGCAGGCGGCTCACAGTCCTGCTTACGGATACAGCAATCTCCATCCCAGCGCCGCCACCACTGGTGATACTTGCGCTCTCTGCTGGAGAGAACATAACTGTCTCCAGCAGGTGAAAATAAAAACACTTGTCTGTCATATTTTAGTTTCTAAAAATTCACGGTATTTTACTGAAGTCTAGTAAGTTTGTTCTTGAAGATTCATCATAATAGGAAAAATAACGCTCTCAAAAATACTTTTACTTCTTCCATTGCAGTGCCAGATACAAGCAGTAACAGAAATGATCAGCAATTCCAGGCAACATATCTGTTGTTAGCTTTCATTCCTTTTTCAAAATTGTGACCACTTAAGAATCGATTTTTTACGAGATATTGGGGTGGGGGGAAAGTGTGATCCTACAGAGAAAAAGAAAATAGTCATAATATGACAAAATTATAAGAGACACAACATGAATGGGTGGAATACTGACGTACTACAATGAATACAAACACTATTGTGCCATTATTTGGATGCTTTCTCATGGTTTAGGGTTTTGTTTTCCTTAATAGGCTGTATTTCTGCTGCATGACTGGCTTCAAAAGTACAAGTATCCAAGGTGTACCAACTTGGGTGCATGGCTGCTTTAATAGAATTGAAACATGGCTTTACAGTTTTGCTTTATATATGAATACATAATTAAAAATTATGATTGGTCAGAATAAAACATTGTGACCCATTTGTTTCAAAACTTAACTTGTCAACAATTATATTTATGGAGCATGGTCGTTTTTTTAAGATTTTTTTTTTTTAGGACCAGGCCTGAATATTAATAATATATATAATAACAAAGCTATAAGAGCAATTTTCTAATCTAATGAAAAACTCAGCTTCTGGCAGTATGCCTTCTTAAGCAATTTAGGAGATGTAGCCATTTGGGCAAAGAAGAACTAAGTGACCTAAATGAATTTAAGTTTTTCTACTGTGAGGTCACTGTGGACATATTACCTTTTCTTCAGTAGACATTGGTGTTTGGATAGATGAGCTATCTCCTGTTTTTGCAAAAGAACGAAAAATAAGAGCAATGAGTCAAAGTGAAGGTTTAATGACGTCATCATCTCAGTGCCCTTTTTGTACAAAGCGAGACTCCTTCATGAAGAAGAGGATGTTCTCTGGAAGACACGAGTTGTGGGGAGTTACTCCAGACCGAGAGCCAGCCCAGCCTCCTTGCCTCCACGCTAGCTCCCAGTTACAAATGTTTGCACTAATGCTCCCAGTTACTAATGCTTGCACCTCCTTGTTGCCAGACTGCTGACAATCTTCCAACAAGGCTTTGCTGGACACCCCACCTGGCCCTTGTTCCAGCCGTTTGCACGCCCATCACTCTCAGACAGCTGTTGCAAAGGAGGGGGCAATGTTTCCAATATGTCGAGGTACGTGAGACAAGATGGGTCACACATGCTGAATCTCACCTAGAAAGGGGCTACAGGAAAGAGAGTGGAGGTACATGAAAGGGCAGGATCAAATGGAGAAGCACACCTTCTGACTTTAACATTAAAGGTCTACTTCTGCCAGCAGAGCTGTCAGTGAAGAGTGTGCAGTGGTATCACCTCAGCAAATCTCATAATGAAGATCTGATCGTAACCACCTCACAGGTAAAGGTGACATCACACAGAGTCCTGGGATGCTGGAAAAAGCTCTGCTGGCCAAAGTTCAGTTTTGTCAAACTGAGCATCTCTTACGCTATTACACTGTCCTGACAAAGCACTTGTTTCAGACTTCATGTTAGACTGCATGTATGGCCTCTTATGAACCTCCTCTTCCTTTCATGTGTGTGAAAAATACTCTGGAGCTCAGAGGCAGAGAATTAGTGGGAAAGGCTTGGATTGATTTTATCTCTGTGCATTGTAATTGTATAAGCGATCATTTAATTGCAGTGATTGAACCTACTGGACTTTTTCTTTTTTTCCAATGTTCTGCTCACAGCTTTAAAAATGAAATTGATTAAATAACTATGACCTCATCCTGCTCCCTTTGCTTATATCAGTAACATAGGACTCAGGGTAGTCTCAGATCTAACACCTTCCAGCAGCATACCCTGCTGTGTCCCACTCTGGCATACTCATTTGCCTGTGCCAAGCCCAAGTGACTGTTCCACCCACCTGCAACAAATCTGGAAAGTTCAAACAAATAGTCAAGGTCCTAAAATTCTGCCCACATCCTGTCTGTGGGATGAAGAAGAGGATCTGTGAACAGATGTACAATGAACCTGGCAGCACTAGTTAACGGGTGAGGTATTTCTTCATTGTTCATGTGCCCAGGATAGCTCTACCAAAAAACATTCTAGCGTAGACTAGGGCAGAGAAAGCTACAGGTCTGCAGGTTTCTTTTTGCCTTTCCAATGCAGAGTGAAACAGTTAACAAAATTCATACTTCAAAGGGCCAAAACAGGAAATATGAGGTAGCCACAACGAATGATGCATTTATAACTCTTGTTCCAGAACCCTTGTAGAATCAACTCTGTATCAATCTCACTCACTTGACAATTTTTTTAATTTGCTTTGCAACCATTACTGATAAAAATTTATACTTGCTAATTCAAAGAACAGCTGGGATTTGGGAAATAGAGTAGTTGCTTAGTAGATATACAGCACATAGCTGAGCCTAGGAGCAAGTCAGAATCACACAAAATTATGAAAAAATCATTACCTTACTAATCGCATCCTCAGAGCTATGCTTTGATGGGTAAGATCCTAAATGTTCAGAAATGGCTATTCTAAGTTCACAGGTGCACAAAAAAGGAAAATAATTAAATATTAGCTGCCACATATTTTTGCTATACTTCAAAAGTTAAAACATAAAATATTTTTAGTAACAAGACAGCTGATAAAGTTCTGTAAAGTAAAATTGTTCTTAATCACAGAATCGCAGAATCGCAGAATATTAGGAGTTGGAAGGTACCTCGAAAGATCATCCAGTCCAATACTCCTGCCAGAGCAGGATCACCTAGACTAGGTCACACAGAAACGCATCCAGGCGGGTTTTGAATGTCTCCAGAGAAGGAGACTCCACAACCTCTCTGGGCAGCCTGGTCCAGTGCTCTGTCACCCTTACAGTAAAAAAGTTTTTCCTCATGTTCAGATTGAAACTCCTATGTTCCAGCTTGCACCCATTGCCCCTTGTCCTGTCATTGGACGTCACTGAGAAGCGCCTGGCTCCTTCCTCCTGACACTCGCCCTTTCCAAATTTATAGACATTAATGAGGTCACCCCTCAGTCTCCTCTTCTCCAAGCTAAAGAGACCCAGCTCCCTCAGCCGCTCCTCATAAGGGAGATGCTCCACTCTCTCAATCATCTTTGTGGCTCTGCGCTGGACTTTTTCCCTGTCCTTCTTGAACTGAGGGGCCCAGAACTGAACACAATATTCCAGATCCGGTCTCACCAGGGCAGAGTAGAAGGGAAGGAGAACCTCTCTTGACCTACTAACAACACCCCAGGGTGTCATTGGCCTTCTTGGCCTCAAGGGCACATTGCTGGCTCATGGTCATCCTGCTGTCCACCAGGACTTGTAGGTCCCTTTCCCCTGTGCTGCTCGCCAACAGGTCAGTCCCCAACCTATACTGGTACATGGGGTTGTTCTTCCCCAGATGCAAGACCCTACACTTGCCCTTGTTGAATTTAATTAGATTTTTCCCTGCCCAACTCTCCAGCCTGTCCAGGTCTCGCTAAATGGCAGCACAGCCTTCTGGTGTGTCAGCCACTCCTCCCAGTTTTGTGTCGTCAGCAAACTTGCTGACAGTGTACTCTGTTCCCTTGTCCAGGTCATTGATGAATATATTGAATAGTACTCGTCCCAGTACTGTCCCCTGGGGGACCCCACTAGATACAGGCCTTCAACTGGACTCTGTCCCATTGATCACAACTCTCTGACTTCTTTCCTTCAACCAGTTCACAATCCATTACCCGATCATCTAGACCACACTTCCTCAGTTTAGCTGCGAGGATGCTATGGGAATACAGTGTCAAATGCTTTACTGAAATCAAGATAGACCACATCCACTGCCCTACCATCATCTATCCACCTGGTTATGTCCTTGTAAAAGGCTACCAGGTTGGTCGAACATGACTTCTCCTTGGTGAAACCATGCTGACTGCTCCTAATGACCCTCTTACCCTTGATAAGTCTGTATCCTTGATATGTCTTATCCTTGATATCTCAATGTAATATTTACTCTTTTTTGTCATTTCATGTTCACTAATTAGACTCACAAAATTCTTGTCACTTAAAGAACTGTCTCTGTGCTGCACGTGGAGAACTGAAACATGGGACAAGCTAAGGGCAGGTTTCTCTGCCACAATGCACTGCTGCATTAGAAATCCCTGAGCTATCTGCAGACAAGCTGCTACTGCCAAGATACTGGTTTGGATCTTAAAATCAGCCCAGCTAAACAATCTGGTTTCCCAGCAGAGTCAATTAACCTGTATACGGAGTTGTGCTAATATAGCAATATGGCTCTGGTGGTGGATCTCTGGAGATCTCAGCAGCTTGCTCCTTGGTATCATGTTGGTGTACTCCAAATCACCGGCCTGGAGTCAGGCAGGCAGAAGGCAACTGGTCAGTGAGTGGAGTGCAGGATTTCCCCATGTCCCAGGCAAAAACTTTGACCTTTGAGTAGCTCATTCTTCCTATGTCCATACAATAAAGTAACTACTGTAGACGAAACCATGTTCTGGCCCTGTCAAGTTTGCAACTTACAGGTGCAAATGTGGACAACGTATTTACAGCACAAAATGATCATATTCTAAAATACTGTATTAAATGTTGATGTAAAAGCCCTTCAGGAATCCCAAGCCCCGAAGACCAAGGTGAAAGTCCGGAGCAAAGAAGATGTGCTCTTGGTGGAGGAGGATCAGGTCAGGGAATATTTAAACAAACTGGACATATGTAAGCCCATGGGCCCTGATGGGTTACACCCACAAGTACTGAGGGAGCTGGTAGATGTAATTGCAAGGCCACTCTCAATCATGGTGACTGGGAGAAGTGCCCAAGGACTGGAGGAAAGCAAACAACACTCCTATCTTCAAGAAAGGCAGGATGGAGGATGCTGAGACCTACAGACCAGTTAGTCTCACCTTGATCCCTGAGAAGGTGATGGAGCAGCTAATCCTGGACACCATTTCCAGACACATGAAGAACAAAAACATCATCAGAAGTAGTAAGCATGGATTCACCAAGGGGAAGTCATGCCTGACCAACTTGATAAACTTCTACAATGACACTACTGGCTTGGTAGACGAGGGGACAGCAGTGGACATTGTATACCTAGACTTTTGACACTATCTCTCATAAGATCCTCATAGAGAAGCTATGGGCTGCATGAGCCCATGTTGACAGTGAGGTGGACTGAAAACTGGCTGACCAGCCAGACTCAGAAGGTGCTGACCAATAGCACAAAGTCCAGTTGGAAGCCAGTAACTATTAGTGTACCCCAAGGGCCAATACTGTCTCAGTCCTGTTCATCAGCTTCACTAATGATCTGCATGGTGGAGCAAAGCATATCCTCAGCAAGTTTGCTGATGACACAAAACTGAGAGGAGTGGCTGAAACACCAGAGGGTCGTGCTGCCATCCAGAGGGAACTTCAGAGGCTGGAGAAATGGGCTGATGGGAACTTCACAAAGTTCAGCAAGGTGAAGTGCCAAGTCCTGCACCCAAGGAGGAACAGCTCCAGCACATGCTAGAGGCTGCCCAGATGAAAAGCAGCTTTGCAGACAGGACCTGGGGGTCCTGGTAAATAGCAAATTGAACATCAGTCAACAACATGCCCTTACAGCAAGGAAGGCTAATGACATCCTGGACTGCATTAGGAGAGTTGCCAGCAGGCTGAGGGAAGTGATCCTTCCCCTCTACTCAGCAATCGTGAGGCAACACCTGGAGTCCTGTGTCTCCACTGCAGAGAGTTCAATGAAAGGCCACTAAGACGATTAAGAGGCTGGAGCAGCTCTCATTTCTAAGGGGAAAAGGCCTCAAGTTGCACCAGGGGAGGTTTAGGTTGGATATTAGGAAGAATTTTGTTACTGAAAAGGTTGTAAAGCACTGGAACAGGCTGCCCAGGGAGGTGGTTGAGTTACCATCCCTAGAGGTCTTTAAAAGATGGGTAGAGGTCGTGCTTAGGGGCATGGCCTAGTGGCAGACTTAGTAGGGCTGGACTGATGGTTGGACTTGATGATCTTAAAGGTCTTTTCCAACCAAACCATTCTATGATTCTATGACTCATATAAGGAAAGGCTCAGAGAACTGAGGGTGAAGAAGGTTTGAGAAAGCTCAGGGGGGATTTTATCAGTGAATATAAACATCTGAAGGGAGGGCGTAAAGAAGACAGAGACAAACTTTTTTCAGTGGTGTCCAAGTGACAGAACAAGAGGCAATGGACACAGACTGAAAAACAGAAGGTTCCCATTCAACATAAGGAAGACGACGTTTTCACTGTGAGGGTAACCAAGCGCTGGAACAGGTTTCCTGGAGTAGTTGTGGAGTCCTCGGAGATATTCAAAAGCCATCTGTCTGGACATGGCCAGGACTCTGCATGGCCCTGCCTGCACCTTGGCCCAGATGACCTCCAGAGGACCCTGCCAACCTCAACCATTCAGTGATTCTGTAATGCACTCACTTCCCTTTTCTTTTTACCTCTGCTTCTAGCCATGAATTTCCTTGAAAATGTTTGGCAAATAAGCATTTGCTGCCTGGTCTGTGAGCCTGCATAGCTCCTGCGCCTCGGCACCTGCCATTTGCACAGCTCCCTCAGGAGGCTCAGCACAGCCAGGCACCGGTGAGACGCACAGTAATTCCCCTCTGCGATCCATGGCACGCACTCCAATGGTCTGGAACTTCAGTTTCCAGCACAAAAAATATGTTTCCATCCTTTAAGAGTACAGTGGCAATAGCCTAAACCTGAATGGAACAAGAATTTACGATGATATTTCACTACCAACCTCAATGACTTAATCGCTGGTTGTTTTAGTGTGTGGATTGGGCAAAAGACACAACTGAAGTTCATTGGCTGGGAGCTGCCACCAGTAAAGAAAGTCACTGTGGAAGAAACAGAGCAGGCAAAGAAAAGCAGAAGAAAAATGAGGACACAAATAGCAATAAGCTGATAAGGTGGCACCCTGAAAACCAAACAGGAACTTACTAAAAATGAATGTGTCAAAAATAAATAATTATGAAACTTTTATTTACTATCAAAAGAAAATTTCTTCCCCTTTATCACAACTGTCCTACTGATAACACGTTATTCAGCATGGTTTGTAGAAAGTACTTAGTTATGAATTTAAACTCCAGGTTGCAGATCACAATGAAACACTGAATTATTTTTTTTCTTCCTTACAGTGTGAGTTGGACATCCTTGGCAGAGGAGATGCTGAGGCACCAGGAACAAAAAAGGGAGCTTGCCTTTGCCTTTGCTAGAAAGCAGAGGGAAAAATAAAATGTCTTGTAATCTCCCCAGCTGTTCCCACAGCACTGCAGAGGGGCGAGTGAGAAGGTCGATCACAGACCCTGTTACGTGAAGGGATGCCTTCTCGGAATGCTCACTCGCTACTGAGGGGCAGTGCGGCAATTTTATCTACTGAGCTTTGTAATTGCGACATAAACTAGGTAAGCCATTTCAACACAAAGATTATATGATCTTTCTTTTTTGGGCAAAAAGTCGTGTCTGTTTTGTAACTGACTCGGGCTCTGCCTACAAGCAGGCATTAACACGTTTATCTATTGTGTGCACAGACCTGAGGGGCTGCTCACATGATTTTTCATCTGCAGTTGTTGCTTAGTGTGCAAACGACATCACTAAATAACACTGACGTAAGGGGAAACCTTTTGTTGTATGAAAAAAACAACCAACAAACAAAAAACTACAAAAGCGATTGACACCTGCACCTTTCCCGGGCCCCTGAACCCCTTTCTGCATCACTCTCTGTACTGAAACGCTCCCTTTTTGCCCATCCTGTCCACAGCACCGCCCGATTACGGCAAATGCTTGTTTCGAGCAGTGCCGGCTCAGGGCGCACACGAATCCCCAACACGGCCCTCCGGGGCACCGGGCGCCCCCTCCTCCCCTGCTCTGCTGTGGGACGCCGGAGGGGAGCCGCGGGCCG
>NW_010157707.1:0-8034 GCF_000695765.1 Mesitornis unicolor
TGATAGCTACTATATTGTAGTTATCCTGATACACAATAGTTCCTCCTGCTTATTGCCCATGCTGTGTGCATTGGTGTAGACACACTTCAGTCGGGCTAAAGGCTCTGCCACCTTTTCACAGGGAGCAGTCCGAATGTCTGCCAAGCCATGTTCAGGGACTTCCACGGTTACTAACCCATCAGTGACACATAACTTGATTACTGCATGGAACTTCATCCCCTACCTCCACTAGGACGGTACTCTGAAGAGTCTCACTAGCGCACCTTCCCACACATGTCGGCACTCCACCCCCAGGCTCATCGCTAGCGATATGTGTTTTATCCCCTTTCCCCCCTCCCATCTTCAAATCTAGTTTAAAGCCCTGTCTATGAGCCCTGCTAATTCTTGTCCCAGGAACCTTTTCCCCTTTTGGGATAGACATGCCCCATCTTTGCTTACCACAGCTGGTGAACTGTAAACTGATCTGTGATTAAAAAACCCAAAGTCCTGCTTGTGGCACCAGTCTCTGAGCCAGGCATTAATCTGTGGAGTAGGAAGCTCCACAGATCTCCATTGACCAGTGGAGTAGGAAGCTTTTGTTTCAGCACTCGCCTCCTGTTGCCTCAGCTCTCATTTCATTTGAACTCCTTCCTTGGAAATGCTACAGGTCCATGACTAGGATGGGTGTGGACCAGATCAGCCCCGCCATCCTAATCAGGATCTGCAGCTTCTGCTTTCTTTTGCTTATTTCCAAGTGCAAATTCTCAAGGATATACTGTTAAAAAGGGTGAAAAATCACAGAGGTTGAGCAGGTGTCTTGTCTCACAGGTGGATAAGGCACATGGGAATAAATAGAGTGGAATTTTTATGACAAGAGAAAATATGGTGTGATTGGGGTAAAGAACACAAAATTGGAAAATGAATGGTGGAGAGAGAGAAATGGAATGGCTCTTCCATCATGTTCTTACCTCATCATTAAAATACTCTAAGACTCATTGCTGTTATTAAACCTTATCTTTGGCGAATAATTATTTTTTCATGTTGTAAACTCATGTCCATGCCTCCCAGCAGATGATGGCTACCTCCTTTATCATCTTCCAAGGTCAACACTGAATAAGGTAGAAAAAGAAGTTTCAGAAACAAATACATTTTATGGGAAATTTAATGTTCTGGAGGGCTGGTGGAGAGAAAGGGAAGATGCTGTTTGTATAAGTCTATTTGCAAAACAGAAGTCATTTTAGGACTCATTAGAGATCCCAGGAAGATGTGACATTTTATTACTCCAACAAAGCTTCTTTCTTTCACCAGAGTTCACCAACTTTCTAGCAAAAACCTTTTCTACAGCTTCTAAAATGTATAATGTCAAAATAAGAATAAATAAAGAAATAAAATCTGGAAGTTCTCTTATATACTTAAAATTCTTTCAATGTTTCTTGGACATGGTTTGAAAAATCAGTCCACTGCATTCCAAACAGCAATAAACATTGCTATTTTTTTATACTATTTTACTACTACATTACTTAGATATTGCTAAAACTTGTTTCAGAGATTCTTTTAATTAAGCTTTTTATTTAGCAGATATATTTAATGCCATATTTGTTGTTTTGTTTGTTTGACTTGCTTTTCCTGAAATAGGGATGATTTATGAACAAAATAAGTTAAAGTCCACTGAATGTCAGAGCACATGTGTGTTTATGCAAACAACAGAACTTGGAAATTAAACTTGTTTTGGAAATTATTTCATTTCTCATATAGAAGGGGATAATAGCATAGATTTAATAAGACCATATTTCTGCAATATTTTGTCCAGTTCTGGTGTCCAGACTTCAAAAGGCTGTCACAGAATTGGAAATGTTTCAGAAAATACTTGGAAGTAGTAATTGTCTTTTCTAAAGCTGACCAATATTAAAGACTAGAGAAACTCACAAAACTACCCCTTCCTCCAAAGCAGCTAAAGGGAAATACTGAGAAAAAGATTCTTCTGAGCTAAGTTACTCCAGTTCCCATCTACAGTTATTCTGTTACGGTTTAAATTGGACAGTTACATGCTATTTTTTTCCCCTGAAAAATTGTCTGACTCATTGCACAGGCTAATTAGTACTTGATGCACAAAGAAATATTTTGCTTTTTACACATTTTGGCTACATACTACTCAAATCCTACACTCTAAGTTCAATTAATGGACATTAATGGCAGGCACTTATGTTTAACTCATCACAGTAGTCTGTGGGTACTTGAAAAAGTTTAATTTCACAATCCTGTAAAACCAGAAGTGGATGGTACAATAGGCTTTTAAGACCATGAGTGAAGCAACAAAGATATATCATGGTTCAAGTTGTCCAGTGTCCTTTTGTTCTTAGGATATTGCTGTTTACATACGACACTGTATGTTCAAATTACTTCTCTCATTGTCTTTGGTTGTGTTAGGAAATACTGAGCATTTAATAATAGAATCATAGAATGGCTTGATTTGGAAGGGACCTTAAAAGAACATCTAGTTCTACCTCCCCTGCTCTGGGCAAGGACACCTTCCACTAGACCAGGCTGCTCAAAGCCCCACCCAACCTTGCCTTGAACACTTCCAGGGAGAGGGCATCCACAGCTTCTCTGATCAACCTGTTCCTGTGCCTTACCACTTTCAGAGTAAAGAATTTCTTTTGAATATCTCATTTAAATCTACCTTCTTTCAGTTTTAAACTGTTATCCCTCATTCTATTACTAGGCATCCTGCTAAATATTCCCTCCCCTTCTTCCCTGTAGGCCCCCCTTCAAAGCAGTAGAAGGGTGCTATAAGGTCTCTCTGGAGCCTTCTTTTCCCTAGGCTAAACAACACCAACTCTGTCAGCCTGACCTCACAAGGGGAGGTGCTCCAGTCCCCTGATCATCTTCATGGCCCTCCTGTACTCACTCCACCAGGTCTATGTCTTGTCATCTTGGGAACCCCAGAGCAGGACACAGTACTCCAGATGAGGTCTCACAAGAGTGGAGTAGAGGAGGAGAATCACCTCCCTTGACCTGCTGGTCATGCTTCTTTTGATGCAGCCCAGGATACAGTTGCCTTTCTGGGCTGCAGGCATACTATCATCTCTTGTTGAGCTTCTCATCAACCAACACCAGTCCTTCTCCTCAGTGCCGTTCTCAACCCATTCTCCACTCAACCTGTATTTGTGCTTGGGATTGCTCCAACCCAGGTGCAGGACCTTGTACTTGGCCTCTCTGAACTTCGTGCGATTTGCAAAGGCCCATGTCTCAAGCCTGTCAAGGTTCCTCTGGATGGCATCCCTTCCCTCCAGAGTGCTGACTGCACCACACAGCTTGGTGGTGTCAGCAAACTTGCTGAGGGTGCTCGCAATTCCACTGTCTATGTCACTGACAAAGATGTTAAACACTGCTGGTTCCAACACCAAACCCTAGGATTGCCGCTCATCAGTGATGTCCACTTGGACATCAAGCCATTGATCACAACTCCTTGGATGTGACTATCCAGCCAATTTCTTATCTACCAAGCAGTCCATCCATCAAATCCATGTCTTTCCAATTTAGAGACAAGGAAGTCATGCAGGGCAGTGTCAAATGCTTTGCATGTGTCCATATAGATTACATCAGTTTCTCTTCCCTTATCCATCAGCGCTGTAATCCCATTGTAGATGGCCACCAAATTTCTCAGGCATGATTTGCCTGAAGTAAAGCCATGTTGACTGTCACCAATCACCTCCTTAGTTTCCATGTACCTTAGCACAATTTCCAGGAGGATCTACTCCATGATCTTGCCAGGCACAGAGCCGAGACTGACTGACCTGTAGTTCCCCAGGTCTTCCTTGTTCCCGTTTTTAAAAATGGGGGTTATGTTTCCCCTTTTCCAGTCACTGGGAACTTCACCAGACTGCCACAACTTCTTAATTACATACACTGTAAGTTGACCAGAAACTGTGCTTGATATAGGTTTTGTGGAGTGAACGCTATTGCCTGTGCTATGCAAAAGGTCAAATTAAATTATGATCGTGGTCTTGTCTGGCCTTAAATTCTGCGTTTATGAAGGTAAATCTCTAGAGAATTTCCAAGTCATGACATAAATCTGCAATTAATACCACTTTAAGGATGACTGTTATGCTGAGTTTGATTTCCTTAAGACTCACAAGAGATAAGAGGTTAAACAATGACAGCAGCACAATTCTGAAGTATAAGGCTTAGCCATAGTCTCAGGTTCTTGGACGACCTCCAAATACCACTCATATTAGATAAGATGATCCTGACCATTGCCTAGGTTGTTTCAACTTTCTGAATTTCTACTCAGTTTATACTAACTAGAAGCTTAGTCCTGTTACAGATAATTCAGGATGATGACTTAAATATCAGTATGATAGGATAATATTTCTCACCAGTGTAAAGTTTTTCTCATCATGAGTACTTGTAATTCCTTTAAAAATAAAAAGAAGAAAAAAAAAGAAAAAAGAAAACAAATTAAGAGGGCAGTTTTAGATTATGAAGGTTGAAATTTTCTGTTGTAACAGCTTAGATGTTATTTTTTAGAATAACAGTTTCTGCTTAGAAATAGTGATTTTTTTTTCTTTGGTTTTCTCTTTGCTGTCATATTATGGTCTACTACTCACTGATTCAGTAAACTAATTCTGAGTTTTCTTTTGCTCTATCTTAGCTGTATATCTGAAGAATATATATTTTTGAATATAATTGTCTTTACTCCTGTTTTTTTCATTAGGAGAGAACAAAGATAAGCTTAGGAAGGCTAACGAATCAAAGAAACATTTTTCTTCCTAATGGGTAATATAGTCCAAACCTCATCATGACAGAAGCAGAGATTGGACTAGGATGTACAAATAATCTGCTGCAGCTCAGTTGCATCCTGGTTCCGAGTATGCTGTACACATTTAAACAAGAGTAAGTGTTGTCGTTTAGACAGTTGTTCTGTCACCCAATGACTCCTCCCTACTCAGGGTTGAAATAGAAAAAGATTTAATAAAATAACTTTAATACATAATATTAATTAATAACAATATTGAGTACACAAATATATACTTGGATGATACGGTGGCCCAAATAAGCGAGGGGCTAGACCTTGGGAGCAGAATGATGCATGAGACCCTCTAGAGATTACAACCATTCAGGAAAGAGGGATGTCCACAGCAAACTCCCCAATATATAGTGAGCATGATATTTATGGTATGGGATAGTCCTGTTGGCCAGCTTGGTCAACTGCCCTGAAAGCCGCTGGCTTTCACTACCCTCAGCTTCTGTATTGTACATCACCTTTGTCATCCTCCTTATCTTTCATGTTTCACATCACATTTGTAATCTTCCCCATCTATCAGATCTCTCTTCGGCATGATTATTGGTTACACCATCGCTTGCTATATTACAATTTCACTTTCAGTAAGTTCCTTGAAGAAGGAACATATATATTATTCTGTTTTAGAAACAGTGCATCCTGGAACTGCAGGCTCCAGAATATGGATTATTATGTGCAGAATAAATGAAAGAAAAAAAATTAATACTGAAGAGAACAACTGCTAAAAATGCAATTCGTTTTGGTCATATATTTCTGCAGGTGGTTAACGGACTAACCACTGTCAAACTCACAGAAATTGTAAGCATTTATTCCACTTTTTCAATTTTGAGATCCCACCACATGTCCCAGATTACTTAATATTTTCTCATCTGCTTCCCTGCAGGACAGTTCTGCAGTACACCAACATTCACATTTAGGATGAAGTCCTAGACACTGTCATCTAGTATTAGCTACATTTTTTCCCAACCATATTGTGTCTTTATAGATTTTGTAACAATTGTGTTTGCAGTCTTTTTGAGGTAGTTCCCATGAAGGAATCAGTTTTGTCTTTCCTTTCATCATAATAACTTCAAAACATAACTTATCTTTCTCTTATATGTATTCACAGTTTTTCTGATCCACAATATACTACGTGGATCGCAGTCTTTCTGGTCTAACAGATAAACAAAGAATAAAGATATATAAACTTAGCTAGCCGTGCAGGAAATAAGATTCTGCTAGGCAGCATAGGAAAGTTAGACCCCATGGGTCTAAAAAGATGAAGGCTGGACAGGATGGTCAGCCTAGCTGCCTGCCCAGTTTCCTGATTTAGTGAAATTGCTGTGTTTCCACAGAATGTTGATTCTCAGCATTTGGCATTGCAGAAGAGAAAAGCATTTTTTAAAAAAAATGTGTCCCAACTTTAAGCAGCAGTATGTGGATAACAGACCTTTTGCAGCGTATTTGTTTCTAGATCTTTTTTAATGGTTAACATTTTTAATTTCAAGGTAGAGTTACATGGAGATTAGAGCATGGGAAATTTAAAGTGAAATAAAAAGTATAAAAAGGTAGAAGAGCATTCCCTGAATGCATTAGTTAAAATACAAGTGGAACAATTGTATTAATTTATTATAAAAGCTGATCACTGAGTGCATCAGAGATCTTTTAAAAAGCTTTTAATTTTCTACCACTGCTCATCACTGGAATTTCCTCATTATGTGTCCTGTGTTATTAGACTGAAATTTCCAATTTTGTGCTCCACTGCTAGTTTCTGAGCTATTTTCTTTCATTCTTTGTTTCCCCTCATAATTTTGTATGATCTTTAATTTATTTTTATACTTTAGATTATACAGATGCAGGGTACTCCTCTCTTCCATGCCTTTGGTTGTATGTAATGCAACACTCATCTGCATTGTCTATATATTACTCTATCTTCATTGCTTAGTAGCCTGTTTACCCCTGAGAATATATTAAATAATGACAACTATTTCCTTCTGACATTAAACATCCTGATTTTTTTTCCCTTTCAATCTCAATTTATTTCTAATTATAAACCTTAATTAGAGCACGGTTCCTACTGCTTAGGTACTTTTTTATTTGCTATATCTCTAATTGCTTTCTGTTGCAGTTAAAGGGAGTAAATTTTTTTTCTCTTTTGACTTTATAGAAAATAATACCTCACAAAGTTCATAATATTATCAAAAGAGAGGCTAATAAATTGTGGGTTTACTCATTAGTTATTTGGTTTTAGCATTAAATTCTGTGATATTTTAAAAAGTTTATCTCAAAAAAAATTCCACCGCAATTCTTTATCTAAATGCTTTGCCAGCTCTGATGAGGAATGGGGTGTTTGAAAATTCTTCCTGCCATGTGAATCAGAGGTGCAGATTGTACTTGTTAAATTGGAAATAAGTGAGGTAGGAAAAGTAACTTAAGCATCTCTTTATGTTATTGGCTCCATACCAGATAGATGATGCTTATTATTTATTTAACATAGCCAGCGTACAAAACAATGAAAGCTGATTAGAATGGTAAGAAACCATGTTTGCCATGGGGGTGTATCTTAGGTGTAGGTTGGGTACAGATACTGGCAGCAAGGCAGGGTGCTGCAGGGCAGAAGAGGAGCAGCCACGGCGGCCTGTGCTGAACACAGGCAGTTCCAGACAGCTCCAACCAACTCCATCGCAGGGCACATCTGAGCCCATCAGCCAACCTAGTGGTGCCTCTGGGAAAATGCATTTAAGAAAAAAACTGCGTGGCAGTGAGTAGTGAGGAAAATTGTGTAAGAAACAACATTGTAAGCATGAAGGTCAGAGAAGGGGAGGAAAGGCAGAGATTGCCCTACAGCTAGCAGACACACCATGATGGAGCAGATATCTACAGTGCAGCCCAAGGAGGACCTCATGCCAGAAGGATACTTCCTAAAGGACTGCAGCCCATGGAAAGGACCCCACACTGAAGTAGAGGAAATAGATGAGGATGAACGAGCAGCTGAGATGAACCATTACATACTAACCACAACCCCCCAGTCCTCATCTTTCTGCTCAGGGTAGGAGGAAGGTAGAGGAGTCAGGAGTGAGGGTATGAGAGTCTTAGATAAAGAGATGGGTTGGGGGGAAGGTTTTATCTTTGTTTCCAATACCCAAATCTATCGGCCATAAATTTAATTAATTTTCCCCAAGTCAAGTCTATTGTGTCTGTGTCTTGGTTTAGGCCCAGTGCGTGAATAGCCCAGAAAAGAGCTAGTTAAAACAAGGACTGACAGGGCTTTT